>NC_045541.1:82447778-82502778 GCF_009769535.1 Thamnophis elegans | reverse complement strand
GGGAGGCAGAGCCTCACCACTGTCATCATGTACTCTGTTAAAAATGATTATTAGCAATAGCAATAGCACTTAGTCTTATATACTACTTCACAGTGCTTTACAGTGGTTTACAGAGTCGACGTATTGTCACCCCAATAATCTGGGTCCTCATTTTACCAACCTCAGAAGTATAGAAGGCTGAGTCATCCTTGAGCCTGGTGAGATTTGACATGCCAAATTGCAGGCAGGCAGCAGAAGTAGCCTGCAGTACTGCACTCTAACCACTGCACCACCACGGCTCAGTTGGATTGCAACAAGAAGCAGTAACTCACCCCAAATCTTCCAATCAGTTTTTGTTTTGTTCGGTGCAGACTTAAATCCCAATACCTTAACTTTAACCTCTGCACTATCCTGTCCTTATACCTGAAATCCAGACTGGCAAATGTTTAAAGGTAGTAAGAACATATAGACTGTGAATACCTAAAGATCATACTTGGATCATGTTTGATAGTGATTTAGCATTTTTCAATTAAATGGAGTTTCTTAAATATGTCTGGATGAATGAGATTTTTCTGCAGAGATTAAAATTAATGACACTGTTGTTTGGTGGAAAAATTCAAGAGAGTGGCTTTAAAATAATGTACCAGTAGCATTTCAACAGTGATCTATTACAAGAAAAGTACACAGCCATGGAAGGGTCTCAAAGCTTCTGGCCAGCCCACCCAAGTGAAGCCTGTGGAGAGCTACAAATGAAATATGTTGTGGCCCAGCAGGATCCGGTGGAGCTGCTGATGGACTCAGATTGTGAGGAACCATATGAGTCTGCCCTGGACAATGTGGAGGACCCTGGGCAGGGTTCAGACTCAGAGCAGGGACCAGAGAGGCTGGTTGGCCACCAGGAGGCACCTGAGGCATGGAGCAGTGGGGAGGATCAAAGGCAGTTTGTCCCTGATGCTAGATTGAGAAGGGCTGAGAAACAGAAGCAGCAACTCCGTAGGCAGACTGACAGAAGATGATTAAGCACAGGTGGTTATTGATTGGCCCCTCCCAAGAGAGATTATAGGTGATGCGTTGGGCGGGGACATTTGCAGGAAACAACCTTTCGAATTAGTAGTTAAGAAAATCTATCTGTGTATTCTAGTCGTTGCTTCATTTGAACTATCCGGGTTGCTGAAGAGCTATTCTATTGAATGTGAGTTGCCTGGGCCCTCAGCCAAAGGATTTGTTATCTCAGTAATGGAACAGTGGCAAACAGCCAAGCCTGTGTTCTGGTTTATTCACAGGCCTGGGGGTCAGAACAGAAATATAAAGGAGATAAAAGGATTTGCCCAATAGCTCTGAAATAATCAGTGTTTTTATTATATAAAAGGGAAGCAGAGATGAGCAATTTGTAGATTTAAATACATTAATTGGTCTCAAACACAAAGGAAAGGAAACTAATTTGCAAAATGTGGATAATTGTGTGAACCAATTTATGCACAGACCAAATTTCCTTCCTTAAGCCTCCATGGAACTTCTTGAAAACCAATGGCTACTTTTTAATTTTTTTACCCTCATCTGTAGTCACAGGAGGATAAAATTTATGTTCTAGTTGAAGAGATTAGATTATTTGCAGGAATAAGAGGCGTAAATGGATCATCTTTCCTTTTCATGACTTCTAAATACATTCTCTTCTAGATCTTGTCCCATTTTGTTGTAGTCAGTGGGATGTGAAGTTAGGAGGGCATGTAAGGTATTTCTTTGGTACATTCTGCCCTGTTACTGCTTCTCTCAAATGTTTGTTGTTGCACTCAGGATGTTTCTCGCACAGAACTGACATGGGAAAGGAAAACATTTTTACTTATATAAGACCTTATAAATGCTAACCGGAATTGAAGTGTCCACATATTATCTGTGTCTTGAGTCTTCAGCATATATATATTTTTGCAGCACATTCTGTTTTATTTCCCTCTAAGGTTGTGTGAAGGAATGAATTCCTAGTCACCAACCATATAAACAGATTTCAGGCTACTATTAGCAGGCAGGAAATTATTAATTATTTACTAGAGAGAGTATGTATGTCAGGCCTGGAACCCATGTTAGGTCTGAAAATGTAAGTGTGCAAAAGATTGCACTCTATGTTATTATTTTAGTAATCACTAGAAATCATTGTGATATTTTGTCTCACGCTATATGAACAGTCGTTCTCCAGTATTTATATTTAAATATTTAATCCTCATGATGAGGGCTATTGTAAGTTTCATTTTACAGATAAGAGTAACAATAAGCTGTGATTTGCTTGAGGCCATTCAACTAATTTCATAATTGCATCACAAACTGAATCTGTGCCTCCTGCACCAAGATTTTATCTATCAAGTGGCACTGAGCAGGATTAGACCAAGTGCTTTTTCAGATACCCAAAATGAAAAAGAGTGGGCTTTGCAGAATGAAAAAAAAAGTTTTAATTGTTCTCTAATAAGGAATACATTCATTTTTATTTCATAGTTCCATCATGAAATTAATTCCAGATAGCTTAGAGGCATAAGGAGAGGGAAGAGATATGGCAGAATATTTTTTAAGGATGAGATATATTATTATTATGGTTCAATGCACAATCAACCACATGTTCAGGCTGTGCTTGGCATTTTTGTCCACCTATTGAGTTCTTCCCAAGGACCTGGAATAGGCAGATGTGGATGTTTGCTCATGTTAGAGGTGTTGTCGTAGGGTGTAAACTGTTCCAAGTAAAGCTGGGTGGTTGTTGTTGTTTTAATTGACCAATATTTAATTTATTTATTTCACTTGTGCCACTCAACTCTCAAGATGGTTCAATTGAACAAAGGAATCACAACAAAATCAATAAAAATAATAAAATCAAAGATGGCAAGTGAAATGAAGTGCGGGGGTTGAATCTCCCACACCAAAAGGCTGGTGAAGAGCCAGGTCTATGTTGCTTTTGTGAACAACAGCATAGTAGGTCCATCCAATTATCAGGAGTCACCTATTTCCAGAGGGCAGGAAATGCTGCAGATAAGGCATACTTTGTGGGGTGTCCCAATAGATGATGTTGTTCATTCAAAGGATCCCAGATAATAAACCCCTACAGAACTGAAGGCCTCCTGCAGCATCAAATTGGCCAGGCAGATGCTGTGAGAAACAGGCAGAAAAACTGCTATTAAGAAGCTTACTAACCTGGACACCTAAACTGCTCTCTGATTTAATATCAGAGTTATCCAATTAACTGATTCTGCATTTCAACCCACATAATACACAAATAGCTTACTATAAGCAATTTAGGCTTTTGAGTGCTTCCTTCTTTCTATGGAATAATAAAGTACTATATTATTTTATAGATTGATAGGGTTTTTTAACATCAGAACTGATGTGGCTACATCTACATAGGATGCTGCACTTAAAAAAATATACTAGGCAGTGGTACTTTGTATCACTATTTTAAAGAAGCTGTGTTTTTTCATGCATCATGTCCTAAATATGACCTGCTTAAGCAGAACTTTAGAGGCCTTCCAAGATACTATTTATCTTCATGTGCAAACCAGGATCAGTTTGGATTTTCATGCTGCTGCCTTTCTGCTCATTAGTTCTCTCAGTGGCAGAAGAATAACAATCATGTGAATGAAGCCCCAGCATTTCCTAATCCTCGCAAGTATTTTCATTCAACAGTAACAGTAGAGAACACTTTTGAAAGTGACGGCATGTCAAAGCTGGCTCTCTAATCACCATCTTAGGTGGCAGATGTTGGGAAACAACCATGAGCATACCAAAGTGATGGCCATTACTTAGTGGCATCTTGGAGTCTGACCCAGATTTAGGGTGTAGCGTTTGTGTAATGATTTTACATATCTCATCCCCTGGAAAACACATCAGGGGATGTGAGCGGAGCAACTTCCTGGCTGTTCTTAAAATTCCTCAGCATTCCTCTTTTTTGACAAACTAAAATATGTTCTCTAAAGTACGTAACTGTCCTCAGTTACATCGGCAAGCATTATTCCGTGATCAGTGGGATTCAGTCAGATTCATACAACAATAGTTTAGAAGTGGTTTCCATTTTCCTCAAGAAATTAAATGTTTTGCACTGGCTCGAAAGCACATTAGCATACATCTTTGAATAGGTCAGTTCCCTGTTTCTCTGAAAATAAGAACTCCCTGGATAATAAGCCCAATCGGGCTTTTGAGCACATGTGCTAAAATAAGCCCTCTCCTGAAAAAAAACCCTCCCCAAAAATATTGCAACACAGCAGCCGCCACGCTCACTGCCTCCTGCACCTCAAAAATAATAAGAACTCCCCGAAAATAAGACCAAGCATTCATTTCGAGCATCAAAAGAAAATAAGACCCTGTCTTATTTTGGGGAAAACACCGGATAACTATGCTTGCCCTCTGGAATCAAGACTTCTCTTGTTTTCTTTAAACTTATTTTAAAAATTTGAGAATAGAAATCATTTGAAAGTGGGGTTGCACCACTTGCTAGATGAAGCCAAAAATGATATCGTGTAGCTTGTAATTCAGTTGGTCACATTATTTACACATCTTAGACTTTTTAATGACACCAAAATACAATTTTGGCTCAAATTGTTTGTACGCGTTTTTCAAAGGTATCTGTATGTCATTAGCATTGTTTATTTTATTATCATTTTGTTGTAATTGCTTGGGGTGGCCTACAATTAAAATATAATAAAATAAATGAATAAGCAATAATTCTACATAGGAAAAAAAGAATATGGCATATATTGTATAGAAAGCTCCATCTTACCTTTTTCAGTGATCTGCGGATTCTGCTGTTCTGATTCAATAAATCATCTATGGTGGCATGTTGTGGTTTCAGAAATGGTTTTCCTGTCAGCACAGAGCACCAGGTTTGCATAATTACAGAAATGGATTTTCTGGAAGGCATCTGACTTTTCCATTTTGAAGAATATGCCAGCATTTTAGCCACAGGTGCGTAAAGAAGCACAGCAAAGAGGTCTGGAGGCCCAATAGGAAAGTATTTTACTGGTAGTAGCTACTGTACTAATTAGCTAAAACAAACCTCCCCCTCCCCACTGTGTTCCTGCTCCCCTTCTGCCTAGGGGTGGTATACACTTACCTTCCCTAACGGTTCACAAATGTGAGCGTGTGCACCTTCACGCATGCGCAGATCCTTTTGGAAGAAAAAGGCCTAAATGGGATGCCATAGAACTGGGCGCGGTTGGGAGGACCCATGCATGATTTCCGCTACCGGTTCGAGCAATCCACTCCAAACCAGTAGAATATCACCTCTGCTTCTGCCTATCTTTTTAATTTCATATTATTGTACTTCCATTGCTTATTTTTATTGTTTTTTGCTATCATTCTGTTTACATTTTTGTTCTCTTTTTTACTGAGTAGCCCCACAGCATTTGGATGGCAAATAAATTTAGCAAATAAAAATACAAGATAGATACCTACACAAATCCAACAGGAAAAAGGCACAGAAACACAACATTTATTTATTTATTTATTTATTTATTTATTTGTTTGTTTGTTTGTTTGTTTGTTTGTTTGTTTGTTTGTTTGTTTATTTATTTATTTATTTAGTCAGTCAGTCAGTCAGTCAGTCAGTCAGTCAGTCAGTCAGTCAATCATTTTTGCTGCTTTCAGGAATACATCATTGTTCATCATTCTTGGAAACTAATTCCCAGTGTGAATACAGAATAGTTTCTGTTAACTGCTTATTATAACCTCCATGGTATCTAAGTATATCTTGACAGAAAAAGAAAACACAGAATAAGAGAAAGCCTTTGGCTTTTAAGATTGTTGCCACTATTATAAACAAATTATTATCCAATATGAATTTTGTACCATAATATCAACAATATGTTTCTATTAGACATGTTTTTAAAATCAGTTTAAAAGATTTAATGTTTTAAAAGATTTAATGTTCTTATTTGCCATGAAAGAGTTCTACAACATATCAAACCAAGACGTGATATGAAAAGATTTAAGTTTAGTTTTTGTCTATTGTTATGTGTGGACTGGTTTCTACATTTGGGGAAGTGGGAGGCTTTTGATGGGAGTGTTACTCGGACTTTTAAAAAACTGATTCCATCAAGTGAAGGGCTACACCAGCTCTGGCAAGGCAAAATTCACTCCCAAAATAGATGAAACACAGACCTATTTGTTGTGGATAAAAGAGTAGTGGATATTTAAGACTTTTAACTATCAAACCCATCTGCACAAGTATTTGATGGCTTCATATAAATAGTTATTGATTATTGAAAAGTTAATGGCAAGATTTCCAAACTAACATAGTCAATGCTGGGTAAGAATTTTAAAATACTTTGTTCCTCGAAGAATAGCATGGAACACTAGTGGTTCTAATTATCCCTAATTTGATTTTTCATGATTTTTTTAAAGTTGCCCTCTGACTTAAAAGGGTAGTATATTTTGACCCAGGTTCCCCCCGCCAAAAAAAGCTTTAAAAAGGAGACAAAATGTTTGGACCTTTCTCCTATGGAGTCACTCAAAGTGGCCAAACTGACTATTTTCTATTTCTTTTTTTTTATTCTTTTATCTCTTTTTCTATATATAAAGTGGTTTTTCTTCTGTCAAAGCACCTGGTTTGCCCAAATATGGGAAGGAGCATACTGCTTCCCTTTCACCTTTCAGCCCCACTCCAGGAGCCTTCCAGCAGTTGCTTACACGACAAACAATTTTGTGTTACATTTTTGTAAGCAGCCAAAGTTTGAACCCCAGCAAGGGTATGACTAGTTGATGAGTTAAATAGCTTGAAATAGATCTATACTAGTCTCCCTTCATTTATTTATCAGCAAAAATGTTTATAAGTATGTATGTATGTACATACATCTATATCTATATCTATATCTATATCTATATCTATATCTATATCTATATCTATATCTATATCTATATCTATATCTATATCTATATCTATATCTATATCTATATCTATATCTATATCTATATCTATATCTATATCTATATCTATATCTATATCTATATCTATATCTATATCTATATCTATATCTATATCTATATCTATATCTATATCTAATCTATCTATATGCTGGCTAAGGTGCTGGAACAACGGACACACAACCAGCACCTCAGCCACACAGGATGATACGAAACAGCCGACCAATCTACAAACATCAACTCCATCTACCAATCAGGATGCAACTACACAGCCAATCAACCCACTTACAGCAACAAAGCCAGCACTCCACACACCCCCACCAAGACTTATAGAAAGACTGCAGCTCCGGCCACACTTTACTCGCACAAGCACAAAGGTGAAAATACCAGCCTTAAGATGGCAAGTGAGACCTTCGCTGAAACATTGCCAAGACAATCTCAATCTTACACAGGAAAAGACCCGAATACAATAAGACCCGCATATATGTATGTATGTATGCATGTATGTATGTATGTATGCATGCATGCATGCATGCATACATACATACATACATACATACATATATATATATATATTTAAAGTCACAACCCCTGGTATGCTCCAATTATGGGAGGAAGCTAACTGCTTCCATTCTCTGTCAATCGGCTCATCACAAGAGTCCATCACGACAGAAACCCAATATTTTTACTTATTTACTTATTTATCAGCACAAATAATTATCTATATTATACCCTTACTGGGATTCTTACTAGATATGGCTAGCTGAGGAGAGCTAAATAGCTTGAAATAGATGTATACTAGTCTCCCTTTATTTATTTATCAGCACAAATATAACACAAATATAACAAAGGCAACAGTAAAAATATTGGGTTTCTGTCGTGATGGACTCTTGTGACGAGCCGATTGACAGAGAATGGAAGCAGTTAGCTTCCTCCCATAATTGGGGCTTACCAGGGGTTGTGACACTATATATATATATATATATATATATATATATATATATATATATATATATGTGTGTGTGTGTGTGTGTGTGTGTGTGTGTGTGTGTGTGTGTGTGTGTGTGTGTGTGTGTGTGTGTGTGTGTGTGTGTGTGTGTGTGTTATATTTATGCTGATAAATAAATAAAGGGAGACTAGTATAGATCTATTTCAAGCTATTTAGCTCTCATCAGCTAGCCATACCCAAGTTTGGGAATCGAAATTTGGGTATGGCTAGCTGATGAGAGCTAAATAGCTTGAAATAGATCTATACTAGTCTCCCTTTATTTATTTATCAGCATAAATATAACAAAATGTAACAAAAAGGCAACAGTAAAAAATATTGGGTTTCTGTCTGGATGGTCTCTTGTGACGAGCCTAATGACAGAGAGTGGAAGTGTGACCTTCCTCCCATACTTGGGCATACCAGGGGTTGTGACTTTAAGTATATATATATATATATATATATATATATATATATATATATATATATATATATATATATATATAATGGCATAATGGCTAAGACCTTTGCCTAAGATGCAATACAGCACAGGTTCGAATCCCAGTAAGGGTATGGCTAGCTTATGAGAGCTAAATAGCTTGAAATAGATCTATACTAGTCTCCCTTTATTTATTTATCAGCACAAATAAAACACACACAGACACAGACACAGACACAGACACACACACACACACACACACACATATATATACACACACACACACACACATACATACATACATGTATGTAATGTATGTATGTATGTATGTATGTATGTATGTATGTATACTGTGAATCTAGTTCCCCATTGACTTTGCTGCTCAGGAGGTCGTAAAAGGTGATCATGTGACCATGAGAATAAGCGTGAAAAACGGTCATAAGTCTCTTTTTTCAGTGCTGTTGTAACGGTCACTAAACAAATGGTTGTAAATCAAGGACTACCTGTATATCTCAAATTTAGAAACTGCCATCTCCCTCACAGAGGGACCCTAGATGGTGGACAGGTAAAATGGAGCTCCAGATAGAAGAGATTTCCCTCTCTTTTCAAAGAGCAATCTGTCTCATCAGAGAAGCAGGGCTATGTGCTCTTCCATTGGATGATATTCAGCAGCAATAACATTTTGAAGAATCAGACTCGGATATAAAAAAAGGGATCTTGAGAGACAGGGAGAAAGAGTATGTCATTACATAATTATTCTGCACAAAGCAGAAACTGTAATTAATCGCAAAGGAAATTAAAGACTGAAATTAGAATTGGAATTCAGACACTGCATGGCACCTTTGATTAACAATGACTAAGAATAAATACCAATAATGAGTTTAAATAGAGACCTAGATAGACTTAGCAGGAGAGACAAGCTAAGAAAGACCACAGAAATGCAAAGTGGAACAAACCCTGTGGCCACATCAGTCTCGCACTGCCCTTATGGCCATGACATAAAAATACAGCTGTCCAAAGGGATTCCTTCCTACCCACGCTAAAACAATGTGCAGTCATATCGTTATGCAAAGTAAAACATGTATTTAAGATAAGAAAAAACTATCAAAAATGTGCTCAGTTAAATATAAGGGAGAAAATGTTGTTTATGATGAATTCGTGGTTAACATAACTTTCCTTGTCAAGGTGACAAGGCATAGGATAGCGGATTGCACACATCTTCAAAGGAGTATTGGGTTATCAAGGCTTATTGGTTTTATCTCAGTCTGGGAGATCTTCCACTGTTCAAACCAACAGAACCACATTTCCATTAGGATGCGCATAGGATCCAACCAAATCCAGAAACAACTTGACTCATTCAGGTAGATTTGCTCATTTTCTGAACTGTTGCACATCTCCATCTGAAGGCTTCTGTCCTGGAGAGATTTCTGCAGACATCGAAATAAGACTGTGTATTATAAAAACTGATGCATTTCTCTCGAAGCTCATCATGATAGGAAAAAACAACTCCAGAATTGGGAAGGGAGGGAGGATTTCAGTTTTCTGACTGACAACTGCAGTTTCTACTTATATTAAATGATTTTAGCAGACTTAGCAGCCACAGGACGTTGTGACTGTAAGGCTGAAATGTAACTGCTACAGCACTCTTGAAAAACACAGTGGTATTGCTAGTTTTCTCTTCCAAGGACAGACATTTGAAAGGGTTTCGGTGGAGCTCGTGAAATCTGGATGAGTAAACCTTTAAGTGCATAGATTTTATTTCTTAGAACTCCCTGTTTCTTGCAGCTGCTATTCTGGAATATTTCCAGTTCCCTGTATCTAGTCATATATGTGTGATGCATGCTAGCTTCATACAGGTTGCTTAGTGAGAGGAAAGGAAAGCATTATTCATCCACCTCACTTCCTTCTTTTTTTTTAAAGATTTATTCCAGGGGAATTATCACTGCTGCTATTCCTCTGAATATTTTATAACATTACCCACTAAAAGCATAGGGGGGGAAATTACATCCTTTTTTTTTTAACCCCATAAAATCTAAGTGCTACTCTTACATAAACCACCCTGTGGGCTATTGTTATGGATGATTGGTTAAACCTGCCACTGATCTAGTGTTGCCGTTTAGTTACCTTGGCCTGCCTGTATAAGTTGCTATTCCTCCAGACTCACTGGACCTGGACTTGTCTAGAGGTTTTAGTAAAATAAGGAGCAGAGAAACTTAATCCTGATTCAAATATCTTTTTTTTTAATCAGTAGAAAAGAAATCACAGCCGCAATCAAATAGGTTTTTTTTCAAGCTTTCGAGCTTCACTTTATCGCCAGAAGGGTAGAAAAGGCCGAAGGAAAAACAACCATAAGATATCCATCATCAAAATAATGCTAAACTGTCACAATCAGTAAAGACCAAAGGAAAATAAGCAGTGGTGGGTTCCTACTGGTTCAGACCAGTTCAGCCGAATCAGTAGTGGTTTAGTGGCCTGGGACGCTGGAACCGACAGCGACCCAGACCTGCCGAACCAGTTCCCCAGGTGGCGTTTTTTTTGCTGGGCGAATCTTGAATATTTTTATCAGGAAAATTAGATAGTTGTGGGGTTTTTTTTTAGTGGTTTCTGCTTTACTGAGTGCAATTCGAGGCAAAGCATTGCAGCTTATTAAGAAGGTTCATTGCCTGCTCTGAGTCTCCAGTCAAGTCCTTGCAGTTCAGGTTTTCAGAACTGGTAAAAAATACTGCACAAACTTTAGGCATCCTAACCATTATTATGGGCAGTCTTTGCTATCTCTGTAGAAACTTTCAGTAGAAATACTATAAACCCACAATCTGGAGTAAAGACAAATGTGAATAAACGTGTCCTGGTAACAGAGTCATCGATCCAAATGAATTGTACTATCATTGCCGCACAGGTTGACACTTATTGGATCAGTGCAGTTTTAAAGAAGGAACTTGCAGAAAACGCAATAAAATGAGACAGTGAGCCACAAAGCATTGATACAGGACTGAAGAGTTTGGTGCAACAAAAGGAAGTTCTTTAATCTAGTATTACACATTACAGTTTATGCCATTGATGCAGAAGGCTTACAAGTGTATGTAGGGAAAATTCAAGCAATTCTAAATGCCAGATTGCCAGATGTGTCACAGCCATGATCCTCTTTAGGATTTGCTAATCATTATAATACGTTTCTGCCAATCTAGACACAGTGCTGTATTTCTTGAACAATTTCTTACAAATGGGAAGGGCATGGCAGTTGATTAAAAACATGTGAATCTGTTATCCCAGATATATAGAAAATTATGATATCAGATATAGTGCTCATTTGTCATGACTTGCCATTAACATTATTGTTAGATCAGGTAAAGGACAAAGGATCAGGTACACAAAGGTTCCAGTAACAACAGCTCTTTATTGCAAGTCAGGTAAACATCCGGCTGGAGAAGGGTCAGACAGCATCCCCTTTTAAAGTGATCTGTCAGACTTCTTGACCAATGGGTTAAACCTCTGTTCCCACTGGAACAGAGGACCTTGGTGGAAACCTCTGTCAGTGGGGGGGATATCTAACACCCCCTCCCCTCTAGGATAGATCAATCCAACTGGTGATGTAGACACGCAGGTAAGCGGGCTTTTGCGTAGCTCTGCCTGACTGGCGCAGTTCAATGTGAGTGGTTCCTTCATGTCAGACGGACTTGTTTGTTCCGCAGCTCTGCCTGATGGAAACTCATGGAACTTTCCACAGGCCGCGGCTGGAGCTTCTGGAGTTAACTCACTCAGAGCTCGCTGCAGGCCTGCATCAAAGTCAGATTAGTCTTCCGATATTCTCGGGCTTGAGTTGTTTTGTTTTATGCAGCTTTGACTACCTCATGCAGGAGTTACTGTTGATTGTCTAAGCATGGAGTTGGAAATGCGACTACGGAGTTGGTCAATATGCCTTCTCCAATTTCTACCGCCATCGAGTTCTACTGTATATGATCAAGGTCCAGTAATTCCAATTACTATGGCAGGAATCCACAACATTCCTCCGGTGTGGTTGTGTGTGTATACCGAATCACCTATGGAAAACGATCGAACCTTGTTTGTGGAGTCGGGGTGATGAGGTAGAATAATTTGGATGTAGCCGGTCTAGGTGAGACCTTAGGTGGTGGCCCATGAGAAGCTCAGAGGGGCTTCTCATGGTAAAGTTGCAAAAAAAAAAGAAAAAAAAGAAACCTCCATGGTATTTATCTGAAATTTATCCTTTAATAAGAAATTGAGTTTCCTAAAAATGCAATTAATTACAAAGAAGGGGGGAGTGGTTATTTCTGTTATATTTCTATGTTTATGTGGATGGAAAATTCAGGTTCTGCATCAAGATTTGAATTTAGTCATGAAGATGAATTAGAAGTGGCTTGTAAATCAATCCAAGGCAAAGTGGTTGTTTCCTGAACCTATCTATCAGAATCGAGATTTGACTGTGCAAATCATGCATTTCCTCATTCTTCTTTTTTTTTCTGAACCTTCCCTTTCTATTTTGTAATGATGCAAAATGCTTTGCTACCCATCTTAAATGTAGAAGTGATTTTGTTTGTCCATCATGTTCAAAGAGGACCTTGACATCTAACAGGTTGTGGGCTGTCCACGATGTATCTGCAGGTGGCTGGTAAGGCCTATATGGTTTAACTCGAAATGTTCTGCCACATGTTGGGCAGTCATGCGTGAGCACCATTATTGCAGCATTTGCAGCTCTAGCTTTGCGGAGTTCTCGCTTCAATTCTGCTATGGTTGTTCTTCTGTCCTCAGATGTCTGGCAGCCTTGGCAGATCAGCATGTGCCATGTCAATCGATCTTGTGCCGGGGTTTCCCGGGAGGTGGTGTCAATATCCAGGGACTTGAAGGAGGCTTTCAAAATGTAGAAGTAGCAGCATGATGAGTCACAAATTGGAATGTCCTTGCACAACTTTTTGTAAAGGGCAAAGGAATAGAGTTGCATTCTCTCTTCAGGTACGCCATCACATATTCTAGTATGGAAACTAAATGAAAACTGGTTTCTAAATACCTGATTCCAAGACAGAAAATGCATCTGACAGATCAGGAGGAGGAACATAAATATGACTAATGAGCAATTAATCACAATAAAATAAGAATGTTGCAGGATCAATTTAAATGCCTATTCTTTTTCTAGTATTTTTTTAATACAATAGCCAATTGAATTTTATTTTATTTTAAATGCTACTGCTTTAAAGAGTTACATCAACCGAAATGAGTGGGTTCCTTAAAGCAGTGATATCTTGTTTTCAAGGTTTTCAAGGAAACAATTAGTTTCAGTTCCATATAGGCTGAACAAATGCAGAGAAAGATTAAATGTTCTGGGCATCTTCTAAAGGATCTACTTATAATTTGTAAATTAACAGCAATAATCCTTCTTGAAAATATATTTTTCATGTACCTTATTATATATTTTCAAAACCACACTCATCTGCATCTTCTATAACAAAGCAATTCAGGTAAATTTTTGCTTATTCCTCAAGTATTACAGTAATATTTATCAATAACATATTTTGTCTTTCTGAGAATGTATTTAATACTCAAATATATAAAAGTATCCTTTAGAGGGGAAAAAAGAACTTTTATCCTAGGTTTGTCCAGCCTCTTCCATCAAAAGTCATGACAACAATTTTTACATAAGAAAAAGTCTGAGAAGAAATGTCACAGTGTGACATTATTTCAGCAGTAAGAAATATCATCGGTAGACTACAGGTTTAGGACCAAACTTCTCCCACACAGCAAAAATATATAATTGACACTGGATGACAGCTGCAGCTCAAAGATGCTATAGAACAGGGATGTCAAACTCGTGTTGTCATGCCGTTGTCATGTGACGTATCATGAATTTTTTCCCCCTTCACTAAGCCGGGGGTAGATGTGGCCAGCGTGTGATGAATCTGGCCCTCAGGCGGTAAGTTTGACACCCATGCTATATTATGATGTTTCATAAATCTCTATGAGAGCAATGTTTACTAATTTTTGTTGGATAGCCATTTGTCTGGAATGGTATAGGGTTTCCTGCCTAGGCAGGGGTTTGGAGTAGAAGACGTCCAAGGTCCCTTCCCACTCTGCTATTGTATTGTATTATATTAAAAACTGCATGATTCACTTAACTGCAGTGATTTGCTTAACAACCATGGCAAAAACTATCATAGAATTGGGCGAAACTCATTTAACAACTACTTTGCTTAGCAATTGAAATTCTTGTCCCAATTGTAATCACAAGTCAAGGACTACCTGCATCACGGCTTTCAAATTTGCAGCCAACACTGTATGTGTCACGCACTGGCCACACCCATGCCTGGTTTAGCAAAGGGGGGGAAAGTCGGGATAGGTCACGTGACGCCACTGTGATAATGCGAGTTTGACACCCCTGATCTGTATCAATTTACTTCCTTCCCCCACCCACTTTGAACAACTTATGTGTCAGAAGAAATGAGCATAATGTATAGACTTTAAAGGAACCCTCCAATTTATTTTTAAAATAAAATCTAGTTTATTTTCTATCTTCTTTCACAGCCACCATTTAAGACTGTGCATGTTACTTGTGTAATATGAATCTGATAACTTATGTGGGGAAATTTCCTTGTGGTTATTTTTGCATCATAGATGAATCAGCCCTGATCTCTTGGCTCTTACATCAACCAGGCTCAATTGCAGCATATCCAAAGTTTCAAGTGGAAAAAAAGTAATATTTCTTTTTTTTGTTCTTGTTCTAAGTTTTTATTTTGTTTTAAAACATACAAAAATTCCAATTTCAATTGAACAGTGTGTTGTCTGAGTACAAATCATTTTAGGAAATAATAATATTCCTTGCATTAATATCAATTATATTAATAATAATAATAATAATAATAATAATAATAATAATAATAATCCGGCGAATCCGGCGAAATCCGGCGAAACAACTGGCCGCTGTGATACAATTGTATAATAATAATAATAATAATTGTTTAACCAAGTTAACATATCTTCCTCACATCACTGATCCTTCCATGTATTTCCCTGTTTCTAGCTCCTGTTTTTGTCAGTTAGCCATTGATAAAATAAGTCCCAAGTCAAAAAATATTCAGTTTCTTTTTTTTCCTTAATTGTGTTACCTTATCCATTTCTGCACATTCTAATATTTTTCTAATCACATCCTCATCTGTTGAGATCTCTTCACTTTTCCATTGTAGTGTAAATACTACTCTCGCTGCAGTCAATACATGTAAAATCAGGTATACATTCCCTTTGTTATATTCATCTGGTAAAATACCCAACAAAAATGTCTCTGGTTTCAAATCTATGTGTTGTTTTATTATTATTTTTCCAGCCATGTATGTATTTTTGGCCAATATTTTTTCGCTTTTTGACATGTCCACCACATATGATAGTATGAACCAGGTGACTGATGATATTTCCAACATTTTGCAGATTTATCCTTAAACATCTTTGCTAACCTTGATGGCGGAAAATGCTATCTATAAAGCATTTTATAAAGATTTTCTTTGTATGCAGTACACATTGTTAATTTATACTTTCTATCCCATAATTTCTGCCATTTTTCTAACTCAATTGAATAGTAAAAAAATTTTAGGCTATACTATTATTCTCTCTTTTACTTGTTCATCTTCCATCTTAATACTTAACAAATAGCTATATATTTTCTTTATTAATTTTTCATCTGGGTCTGTTAATATCTGATTTAATTCTGTTAAAGAAAACTCTGCTAAGACTGCATGGGTTGTTTTTCTACTGACAGAAAGCATTCAAACAATTTTTAAGGACCTAAGTTTTAACCAATGCATAATTCAATTTATATATGGTGGGACTACATACAGTATATAGGCTAAACATATTCTGAGAAGCACTAGAGGGCAGCAAAGAGAGTTTTCAATACCTCCCCTTTGCTGCACAAATATAGTGTGGTACACACTTGAAGGCAGGTAGAATTAAATGTGAAATGGTGACCAGGTTAAGTAGAAATCTAGATAAAAATGGAATTGGATTAGAGTATCCTAGGAAAGATATAGTCCAGGAACACTGAGTCTCATTTCATGCCTGGCCTTTTTTTTTTCTAGGTCAACAGTTTTAGGATGTTCATGATTGTTCTATATTTGGGAGAATACCTCTTCCCTCACTTTGGCATAACCAAGAATTGCAATTATCATTATACTTGTTAAAACAGTGGGAAGCCAGAATTGTGAGTTAGTCAAACCAATGTATCTGATACTTCAATTAGAATGATCTGATGGTATTAATTATTTCTTACAGGAAATGGAATTTTATAAAATATCCACATAACTGATTGTGAGAGTTTATTTTTTCCCAATATTTAATATGTTTTGGTTAATTTATCAAAGCTTAAGTATGTGGTCAGTGACAGAGTATTCACAACATCTGGGTATTAGTAACCCAAAATCACCCACGTTTGTTGAAACCATGTTAGAAAGAACTAGGCCTTACACAGATGGAAGAGACCTAGATGGATCTGACCATGTCATCACAAAACTGAGACAGCTAACCTGAGGGACACTTATGACAGGAGAGGCAGGCATTTGTATTGTACAAATACAATAGTTATCTTCACAGGTTTTGTTCATAGTCATTTGTTTAAAGTTAATGAACTGATGGTTACTTCATTCTATTTTGCACAAAAATAGAGTGTATATAAAAGTGTTATTGTATGCCATAATTATCCAAGGTTTTATCAATAATTATAGTTTAATGAAATCAGTAAGATTTCCTTTCACTAAAATGAAAACTATTCAGCTGCTGGCAGAGCTTAGAAATTTCTGTCAAATGAATCACAGTGGTTATGCCTTTAATATTTCAATAGTTGACTTCTCCAGCAAAGAGCCAAAATTGAAATATACAACATGGAAAATACAACCCAAAATGTCTATATCGTTTCTTTTTTTAAAAAAAAATCTATTAAGAATTCATAAATAATTAGTATATAAGATTCATAAGTATATAAAGAATCAGTGACGTGCGGTGAAGCTTCTGCCTGGTGAGGCAAAAAGAAAGAAAGCGCCCCCCCCGCAGCAGGCTGGAGCGAGTGCCGCGGTCTCCCAGCCAGCAGCCCCAGGAGGAAACGGCGAAGAGGGGTAGGGGGGTGTTCCAAGAAGCCCCCTCCCCTTTTTGGCACTCTGCAAGGCCTGCCGGAGCTGTGGGAGAAAGCGGCGGGAGGGAATGCTGTCATCTATTGCCGGAAAGTCTGGCGAGGGAAGCGGGGGCTCATGGAGACTCGCTAGCAGCCGGCTTCTCTGGAGCGGAGGGGGCAAGAGGATCCGCTCTGCTTCTATCGCCCCTCCTCCGCTCCAGAGAAGCCGGCTGCTAGCGAGTCTCCACGAGCCCCCGCTTCCCTTGCTGGACTTTCCGGCAATAGAGGACAGCATTCCGCTCCCGCCGCTTTCTCCCAGAGCTCCGGCAGGCCTTGCACAGTGCCAAAAGGGAAGGGGGCTTCTTGGAACACCCCCCCACCCCTCTTCGCCGTTTCCTCCTGGGGCTGCTGGCTGGGAGACGGAACCAGGGTTGCAAACACCCTCCCCACCCCTCTTCACCTTTCGCCTCCGTGGTTCCTCTTCGCCCCCCACCTCCTCCATCCCCAAGTCTGTGTCCACCAGGCGTCTCGCGTTTATGCCCACCATAAACGCGAGACGCCTGGCAGACACAGCGGGGGGGACGGAGGAGGCGGAGGGGACGGAGGGAGGCGGAGGCAGCCGGCGAAGAAAGGGGAGAGGAGGAGGAGGAAAGAAAGAGGGGAGCAGGATGGGGGGGAGAGGGCTGCCCCTCTCTTCTCAAACAAACAAGGCTCCCCTCCCTGCATCTGCTCCTTCCCTCTCTTCTCAAGCAAACTCTCTCTCAAATTGAGAGAGAGTTTGTTTGAGTGAAGTTAAGAAACACACAGAGAGAGAGAGAGAGAGAGAGAGACAATAAAAACAAATGACAATTACTTAAATTACAAATAAATTGAATTCCTCCCCCCTGCCCCCTCCCTCTGACCAACATACCTTCCAGGTACGCCAAAATTCCAGATTCGGTCTAGCTAGGCTCCAGGGCCAGGCAGGCTAGGATAGTGGCTCCTAGAGCCACCATGTGCCCTCTGCAGGAAGAGGCCCGAGAACTATGGGCCTCATTTGCATACTAATTTTTTTGCTTTTAACCCTTGGTTAACCCTTAAAAGGCAAAAAAATCCTTATGCAAAGGAGGCCCCGAGTTCTCTGGCCTCCTCCTATACTTAAACACTATGTACACTTCAAATCACTGTGAGTTGAAGTCTGGTAGCACCTAGCTTGGCCTTAATTATTTTAGAAAAAATCTTTAAAATTCCTTCCTTTTCCTGAGGAGACTGGTGAGGCCCCGCCTCCCCTGCCTCTAGTGAGTGCACATCCCTGTAAAGAATAAAAGTCAATACAAACTATAAAAAGGCAAACAAATATAAAAGCAAAAGGAGAAGTGAAAGGGGGGAGTAAAAGTAACTTTCCCCTTTATCCCACCAGGTAAAAATAATTTTAATAGTTTGTCACCATCTCTAAATAAAACATAATTTCTTTTTTCTCTATAGGTCATATTTTAGATAAGGAAAACTAAACAAAAATCAACATCAGCTACATCAGTCTTTGTCAACAAATTTCAATAAAGGCAACCAGATATAACTATTTTTTTCTTTCACCCTGACCAGTCATAAATCATCCCTGATTTGATCCTTTAAAAAAATATCCTGTTCATCTGTGTTTCAAGTTTTGAAATTTTCCCAAACTAACAGATTTCTCTTGTATCCAAAGTTATCCTTTTGTTTGTCATTTCTTAAAAAGTCCTTCCAAATCTTAGCAAAGCTCATTTGCAAATCAAGAGGAAAAAAGAATATCCAAATCAATTTCCTGATTCTATATTTCTTCATCTCCTGCAGGGAATAAGCCTTTCATCAGATTCATTTAAATTACATTTAAGATCCCTTTCAAATTAATTTCATAAACATTCATTGCAACTTGTTCTGGATTTACAACTTCATAGGAACATGCGTTGTCAATTTTATCAAGCATCTGATGATCCATTTTCTTCCAAAGGTTTAGCGGAAAGATATTCAAATATTTGCGCTAAGGATATCTGCTCTATTTTCTTTATCCTCTGGCACTGGCAGCCTGGCACCGAAAGTACCCTTCAAGGTCTCTTTATCAAATTAAAAATGAAAATAATTTCCATTTTCCCTTTAGAACGTATCTTATAAACAATTCAAAGCTGTAATCCCAAATCTTTCTGGCCCTTTAATCCGTTATTAATTTTCCAAAATCCATATAATAAGTACCCTTTTGCTGCACTACCCAAAATTGTAAAAGTATTTTTGAAAGCTTCAAAAGTATATTAGAATAGTGGGGAGGTGGGGATAAGTTTTGACCAGAGGAGATGGACTGGACTTAGTATCAACAATCCACATTAGCTATCCACATCTTTATATCTATGTCAAAAGACATTGAACTTTTCACAACTGCACTATTGCAAACAATACCATGGATAATTACCCTAAACCGTGCCAAAGGGAACCTTAATCCTTTTATGTACAGTAGCAGAGTAGAGAAGGACAGTAGGTTACCAAGTGATCTATTCTGTACTTTGGAGAAACAATTTGGTAAGAAGCGGGTGGTATATCCAATATTATGCAAATGTAGAAACCTATCTGCCCTTTTGCACACACAGAAAGTAATTTTAAAAGGGATCTGAAATAGCTGTATATGAAAAACTTCACAACAAACAATGACATCTGATCTCCTTTTAGCAATCACAAAACCACAGATAAAATGCACTACCTGTATTTTATTGAGCCGCTCATCATTATTTAACAAACCTCAAATATAGGTGCAAATAGTGGTATATAACATTGCTATGAATGAAAAAAGAAACCCATGTTGCTATTTTCCCGGATTTCGCAAATAGCAGTGTGGTGAATGATTTTAAACTACATTCATAAGTACCCATAAAGTGATTAAAAGCAGTCATATAGAGATGGCTTCTGTAATTAGATACAAGCAAAAAAGGAACAATTTCCTGTGCTGAATGTAACCAAGTAGGACAAGTTTATTCCATAGGGCATTTCCCAAAAGAAAATGTGGCTAAAGGTTAAATTTTGAAAGTTGGCTGCCACTTTGCCCAATTATGCGCACACAAAGAGAAAAGAAATGCCTTGCTGGATCAGGCCAACGCCCCCATCTGGGCCACATTCTGTTTTCTGCAATTGTCCAGGCAAATTGCATTCAAGAAGCCAATGAGAAAGGCATGAAAACAATCTAATTTGCTATCAGTTGTTCCCAACATGTGGCATTCATAGATACATTCCCGCCCCACATGGCAGAAATTTCACGGAACTCATTTTGTACGTTAGTTAATCCAAAAGATCTCATATAAATTTCAGTTCCACAGAAGTCCACATGGTGATACTTCAAGTGAAAGTGAAGAACCTGTGACTTGTTGACCCCAAGTGAATAAGTTCTCTTAGAGACAACTTATTTTCCTTGTAAATGTGTTTTATTTTCCATTTTCATTTTCGTACAGTCACATATATACTGTGCACAACCGGGGCCATATAACATTAAACAATAAACACAGCCATTCCTCTTGTCAATAATACCCCCCAAAATAGAAACCCAATGTACCTCTTCGACCCTCCATACACCCTTTCTTTCGCCCCCCTCCAACTTTCTAGACAACTTATTTTCCAAAGGACCAGAAAGGCAGGACAAGAAACAATGGATGGAAACTAATCAAGAAGAGAAGCAACCTGGAATGAAGAAGAAACTTCCTCCATTAGCCAAGATGCCTTAGCTCCACGTTTCCCATTCGTAATAGCAAGAGTCTATTGCTTTCGTGAAAAATGTGCTAGGAAGAAGCTATACCCAAGGGGAAAAGAAAAGAACAGTTAGTGAGGACAGGTTTTTGAGAAAAGACATAGACAAGGAACAGGTCAGTCACTCTACTGCTTCTTCACAACAAATTGCTCTTTCGGGATGCTATTTTGCAGTGAGGAAATGGGCTGACCTACATTCTCAAACCATTAGTAAAGCTGTGCAGCAGTCGAGATTCAAAGGGGAAAGGTGATTTGGATTGCAAGAAAAGACCCATTTCATTTCAGGAGTTGCTGAAAAGAGGGAGGTGTGTGCCCCTCATGTGCTAATTTCCCCAGAGGTGAGATTAACTTACCTTTCCTACTGGTTTGCAAATGTGAGTGCACATGCCACATCTGCGCATGCACAGTGCTTGTGCTTTATGCTGGGGCTGATGGGCGGAGTCTCCCGCAGCCACTGCTACCAGCTTGCCCAAACCAGAGAGAACTGGTTGAACATCACCTCTGCTTTTCCACCTTTGAATCTGAACCACTGCACAGCTTTTTACTATGACATCTTAAAGAAGATGGGAAGTTGCCCAGAGCTGATTGAAAGATGGGCGGCTAGATAAATGTTTTAATTAATACATAAATATATAAATTAAGCTCTTTGAAGACCTTTATGACTGATTATTGAACTGTGTACAAGCATTCATTCTTTCTAAACATCTTGTCATCATATTTATGAAGCGATGAAACCATATTGAGGTCAGTTAGGCACATTGTTTTGCAGTATTTTTTTAAAAAAACCATTTGTAAACATTTTTGACTATCAAATAATATAGGAGGGATACTCTGAATGTATTAAAATTATTATGAGGTACTACAAAAATATGATGCATAAAATGATTATATGATGAATATAACCTGCTTGTAGATCCTAAAAGCACTAGAAATAGTTGTATAAAAAGATTATTTATAAGTACATACATACCTGAAAAATGCATTTTCCCTTTCATTACACAACAAACAATAAATGGAAATAATAAATTGCAAAATAAATTGCAAAACAATAGAGCCATGATACAATCATGTATCACAAATTACAAGAAGGAAGAATAATTAAAAATACGTGCTAAATATCAGCAGAATATGTTTTTAAAAATGATATGAGGCAAGAAAGTTGAAGGAGCATCAACGAGATCAAAGGGACTTAGGGTTCCATGGGCACCAATATTCAAATTTGGGTAGAGCCCTCCCAAAGTCTTTATTTTGCACTCCTTGGTGAACACAGCTAAAATTTCTGGTGGATTGTGCAAGGACAAACTGCTTATAATATTGGTTTTATAGGCCTTTCTATATATCTTGTTCAACTTCTGCAGCTTCCATGAAGTCATTTTAACTTTCTTTCTTATTCTAATAGTAAACATGAATATAACCTAAGAGAAAGAAAGATAAATAGAAGGAAAGAATTAAAATGCAAAGAAAAGGGATAAAGAAAAAAAGAAAAGAAATATATAAAGAAGTGACTTCATTACAAATATTAAGAAATTTGATAACTCTTCACTCCCTGTAAGTTAGAAACAGATATCTCTTCTTCCTATAATTCCTTCCTTATCTATATGCAAAGGCATAATTTATCAACTTTTTAGTCCTGATGTCAACCCACAAAGGGTTATCAGAACTTTATAGGAAGGGCAGTTCTGAAAATAGGTTCAAATGACTAATAGTCTCTCATAGTTTGAAAGAAGTTGCTAACTGCATGGTAGTGGTATGTGTAACTATATCTTTCCCAACTTCAGACGTGTTGAAAATATAACTCTCCAAATTGTGAGCCAGAACATCTGGAGGACCCCGAGAAAGCCACAGTAAGGCATCCATTTTTTGCTCAAATTGCTTAAATATTATACTTCAAATTCCTTCTATTTAAGCAATCTAAAAAGGCTTTTTAAAAAGTCCAGTCCTTTTGCAGCTTTACAGAATATATAATAGTATTGGCTTCATTTTAGACCTTGTTTGATTCACTTTTTCAATATGCCCTGTCTTCTGGGATACTGATAGAAAACAAACGAATTTGCTAGAGCAAGTCAGGGAAGATGAAATAACATGGTTGCTCAGATGTGTCAAAATGTACAGGTATATATCCAGTTGCTGTTTCTCAAAGCAACACCAGAAATCTAAGGAGGCATAGAACAGCCAGAATGACCCAAAATTGTAGCCACTCTTGTAGAAGAATTAAAGGATTCCAGGTTGGAAAGAAAGACAAATAACACGATAGTGATGTGGAGAATTATGGTGATATGGAAACCCACAACAAATGAAAATTTTGCAAAATAATGAAACCTGCCTCTTAAATATTTGCGTGCCAAACCATGGAGAGTATTATTATCACAGAACCAGCCTCTAGAATTCAAATAGTGGCATTGAATAAGTAAAGAACATTGATTGATTTACCAGCCTGTGGAATCTGGCTTCCTACATGGTATTTGCTAAGGTCCTTAATTGACCTGATTTTGTTTATTTAAATGAATGAATGAATCACATACCCATACACAGAAAGAGAAAGCACGCTAGCATTTTGTAAGACACCAACTATGAACATTCTTATTTCATGTTAAAAAATAAGTGGAGACTTGCAACAGACTGGCTTTGTCTGGGCTTAGAAGCAAAGCAGTGGTGGATCTGATTAGTACTTGGATAGAAGATACTTAACAACCCATGACCTGTTGGGTTATCCTTTCAGAAATATTTCCCTACCTAAATAGATAAACAGAATGACCATAGATGGGAATAATAAATAAGTAAATAAAACCAGTGTGCAGGGAGTCACTTCTGACTTCTTTCTGGCTTCTCCATTGTCAGTTTGTGGGAAGCTGACATGGTGTGTTGGAAATCATGATCATGTAACTACACCTAATGGAGGAAATGTTGCAGGGGTCACAACTTTGTGAATACAATTGGTGTGAAGATTCTTTAAATTTCAATTACACTGGAATAATGAGTCCTGGATTTTGTATCCATTCTTTAAGTTAGCAGATTTGAAGTACATTGATTCCATAATGTTTGAACAAGAATGTACCATTTGAGCCAATTGAAGGCTACAGACAGACAGAAAAGTATTAATAGTACATAAATGCAGCCTTGGTCAGAAGATCAAAAAATACGTAAAGCAAAGGAAGCAAGATCAAGATACCATTTTTGAGAAGATCCATGACTCTATCAGAAGAATATCTGACTTAAAGGGGTTTGGGGGGGGGGGGGAAGAATATAAATATTTTCATTTCCAAAGGTAAAAATAACACAATTTTTATTTATTTTGAAACACCTGATTTCCTTTGGAAAGTCTAAAAATTCATTGTTACCATAGTCACCCATGCATAGATCAAAAGGAAGTAACCCATTCATTTCCAGTGGAATTCAGTACATTCTATTCTATATCCTATACTGGACTTCCAAAGATAAAGCAAATGTAGAATGCGCTAGAAAATAGAAGCTGATACTCATTGGGTTATAATTTTGTTGTAAGTTTATTTATGGTCATATATAAATGTAGGGAAAAGACAGCAAAAAAGCAGAGAAGTGAGAAATTAGGTCAACAGATCCAGTCCAGACCTCTTATTTTTCAAAATGGATTTTTGCTCCATGCTATTGTTAAGTAACTAATAAAAAAAGAAAACAAAATATTACAAGCATTCTAAGTTGGAAACAATATAAAATCCAACACCTGTTATAAATATGATCACTGAACTGATTAGAAACAAGCCAATCCTCTCACTGTTAACATTTTTCAATCTGTTTTAGAGATATATGTAATTTGAATTGCTGCCGTAGTTCTTTTTTGTTCTGTACTGATTTGAATCATTAGAAGACATTGATTTCCTCTGGGTTTACATGATCAAAATGTGTAATATATAAACATAATAGCCTGAAGTCTTTGTTCCAGACCTTTAATTACTAACAAATTCTATTAATGGTATGATCTGAATTTCCTTTTAGAATATTGCACCTCCTTATGACTTGTTTCTACATGCTTGAGCTTGTTTTTACTTATTTTAATTCTCTGCTGTATTTTGTAGAGATGCTCAGTCATCCAGGTCATGGTTGTCCCAAAGGTGCTTTTTCTGGAGGCAACTGGGCTTTCTTCTCTCTCTCTCTCTCTCTCTCTCTCTGTCTCTTTTCCCTTGCTCCTTTTTTTCTTTTTTAACCCTTTTCTCTTTTCTTTTTATTTTTTTTCCTCTGCTGTATTTTATTTATAACATTCTGAAAGGATTGATTCAGGATATTTGTGTTTCTTTTGATTTGATATTTTGCGATTTGATTGTATACACATTCATGCCAAAAGAACTTCCTTTCCTTTGCCTTTGAAAGAATATCCTAACGTAAGTAGTTCTATTGGAGAACATCTAATCCATTACGATGACATTTTGTACCACCAAAAGAGATTCTTTCTTTCTTCTCTGCTTTCACTCCCCCAAGGAATCCCTAAAGAGAGGGAGCAAGTTGCAGCCTTGCTTTTCTGACAGTTTGCAGGACAGCATGGGCTCTGTTTAGGGCTTGATAGAAGATCATTCATGTATAATAGCAGGAAGGTTACCCAAGCATTTAATTCAGGATGACAGCAGATTGCTTCCCGTGAATGATCTGCTGCATTTACATACAGCTTTATTTAACCAATTCCTCAGCAGGAGGATGTGAGCCCGTCAAGGCGCAGAAGTGAGGGGATTGGCAGGATGGGTTCACGTTGTGCTACTGAATTGAACTGAAAGGAGGAGTATACATCCATGCAAATAGGTTTAACAGGTAGGTAGGTGGGTACCTCAACTTCTGATTAACCACTTGCCAGTTGTTGACACTCGTCCATGCTCAAGAATAAAGCCAAGACAATTTTACTTATACACTGCTCAGAATGGGTCTGTGAGGGAGATGGGCAGTTTTAAAATTCCACATATAGAAAATAAATAAAATCAAAATCCAGAGGCGCTTTAGTATTTTTAAAAGGGCTGTATTTAGCCATAGCTTGGCAACATCTGGCTGCAGAGTAACCCTAACCCATCCCCACTGAGCAGATGCTTTTATTTATTTCTATATCATTACTGCCATTCATTTATTACTGGAAAATGAGGCTGCCTGAGTGCATATGGGTTTAAATCTGGCTGTCCTTAACCATCAACTTCATGTAACCTGGTTTTCATCCACAGTGACCCAGCAGGAAGATGCATTGCATTGAGGGTTGACATCAGCCTATTTTCCCTGTGATGATGGGCCTTTTGCTTGGTTTTTACACAGCGGGTTGTTTACTTCTGACCTGCGGTCATGCTGAGCTTTTATGCTGTCTAGATGAAAGGAGCCCAAATGAGTCTCTTCTTCAATAGCCACTGGTAACCTTGACCTGCCGGGACTTAATGGGATTGGTCTTGTGCTGGAAGTGGGTGGGATTTAGCAATCTTCACTCTTCTAAGTTCAGTCTGACTCATTTCTCATAAACATAGTAATAAAGGAGTTACTGGTATCAGATACATTCTTATGTAATAAATGTAATTTACTTCATATGTAGGCTCTGAGGATTAGAGAAAATTGCATTTTTACGATAAAAGACAATATTTTTTTCCGTATCATTGTGCAGATAAAGATCATGAATTATTAAGTTATTCTTCTAATATATATATATATATGTGTGTGTGTGTGTGTGTGTGTGTGTGTGTTTTATTTGTGCTGATAAATAAATAAAGGCATAAATAAATAAATATCAGCACAAATAAAAAAACCACAAATATAACAAAGGCAACAGTAAAAATATTGGGTTTCTGTCGTGATGGACTCTTGTGACGAGCCGATTGACAGATGATGGAAGCAGTTAGCTTCCTCCCATAATTGGGGCTTACCAGGGGTTGTAAAAATCATATATATATATATATAAACTATTACAAGAATAATACACACACACACACACACACACACACACACACACACACACACACACACACATATATATATATATATATATATATATATATATATATATATATATATATATATATATATTTAGTGTCACAACCCCTGGTATGCCCCAATTATGGGAGGAAGCTAATCGGCTCGTCACAAGAGTCCATCACGACAGAAACCCACTGTTGTATTTTTACAAAAATACAACATATGTGTGTGTGTGTGTATGTGTGTGTGTTTTATATTATAGTGTTTCTTTAAAAAAGTAACTGATAGGATACGGTCCGTAAATAGTTTTTTTTTTTTAAAGAAAAATCCTTCCCTTCTGATCATTTTGCATCAAAGTAACAAAACTTTGTTGCTAAACTTAAATTGGAGAGAATTCCAATTATAGTGTACATAGAAAATGATATCATCAAAAGCCAAATGATTTTAATAGACATAATTAACATAATTGAGACATAATCAAGTCAATTATAATTTATGTGCAATTAAAATTCTGTACATTTGCAGGTCTGATTTCTGCAATGATAGGTTGCTACTTATACTGAGAAATATTCAGCAGGAATATGATTATTCACTTCTTGTCCTGTCCTCTACAAACTTTGAAGTAAAGTGATAAATTCAATACTGCTATATTCTCTAAGGGTTACACTCTTCTGACCTATATACTTAACATTTGCTTACTCTGCCTTCCTTGTAATGAGCATAAAAATGCCATTAATTTCAGGCACCGTTCCTGAGTATGAATTTTACCAGTCATCCACAAAAATCATTGAAAACATGTCACTAGCATTATTGATATAATTTCAGACTGTATTTCCCAAAACTTGAGATTCTCTTCAAAATTGTTTTCTCCTCCCAGACATACATATGTTTCAGTGGTGGGTTCCAGATTTTGTTCCAACCATGGCGCGTGCATGCATCGTACTTGCCTGTGACACTTGCGCAAGCCTCCGTGACGCTCCAGCTGCTGTACATGCCATGCGTGCGCGCAGAAGCGCCAAAGGCTTAAAGCACAGGTAAAGAACTCGGGCGGGCGGGTGGGCCCTCCGGAGCACCATACCGGAACGGTACTCAATGCTCCGGCAGGATCCGGTACGCCTGTACCAGGGCGTACCACCTGCAACCCACCATTGATATGTTTGTTTGCTACTTTATCCCAAACTGGGCTTTTAATGTTTTCTTTTACTATTTATCTTACTATTTTAAGCTTAAGCATTTATATAGCAGTCTAGTCACGTCCTTTTGCACAGCTGCCATAATACAGAAGAAGGTGATTCAGTTATCTTCAGTTCTGACGTAGAAAACATGCTTCACAAAGTTCGCAGAATAAGCTTAGTACCAGTTCTTAATATTTTTGCATTTCCTTTCTTGCTGTAGCATCTCTGCAAAGCATCAAAATGTAAATACATAACAATATTTCCCAACCTCAACAACTTTAAGATGTATGGATTTTGACTCCTATGCTGACTCGGGAATTCTGGGAGTTAAAGTCCATACATCTTAAAGTTGTTGAGGTTGGGAAACATTGGTATATACATTGACAGATATTCTTGTCCCTTTATGGATAAACAATAAACAATCTATGTTCCCTGAAGAGATGCCATCATCTTTGAATTCATTATGCTTAATGAATTGCTGAGGTTCCATTACTCTAAACAAACTTGGTTTAATGATTGTAATAGCATTCTTTGTCATAAGCTCCCTAGGACTTAAAGTTGCTTTTATTGATCTAATATTTATTTCTATTTTCATCTCAAAAATGGGTGAGATTTTCTGATTGATATTGGCATTGAATTGATTGACTTTTATATCGGCTATATGGCTATAGAAATGGCAAGATGCCTTGTAAAACTTGAAAGTATTTACAAAGCATTTTTTACCACCTCTAAAATTTTAGTGAATATCAGTGAAAATTCTCACACTTTATAATATTGCATGTTTTGTGTGTGTCTGTGTGTCTGGAGAGAGAGTGTGTGTGTGTGTGTGTGTGTGTGTGTGTGTGTGTGTGTGTGAGAGAGAGAGAGAGAGAGAGAGAGAGAGAGAGAGAGAGAGAGAGAGAGAGAGAGAGAGGTGGAGGGAATTTATTCCCAAACGAAGGCTGGTGATTAGGGAAAGATGTCTAATATCTAATATGACGGAAAGAAATGCCTACAAATTGTGCCAAAAAATGTGAAGTAAGCAACTCACATTGGATTTAATACATGACTGAATAAGCCCCAGTGACAGGATAATCGCATGACACAAAACTGTAAGCCATGATTTCTAAGGCATCAAAGTTGGGCTCATCCACCTTGCTATATTCAAATCAAGTAAGCACCATAATGGCTTAACCAAATGGGTGAACCTAGCAGCAGCAATATCAGATAGCAAAATTTTAATCTCCCTCTTCTGTTATAGCCATTTCTTTGTAGAAAGGCCTTTGGTCAATAAGGTAGACTCCCACAGCCTGGGATTTCTGTGCAGCCTCTTTTCTCTGATATAAGAATAATCATATTGTTAGTGAGGGGTGTATAATTAATTGGAATAGCATTTGGGATTAACTCATCTTGTTCAGTAATAGTGGAACAACATAATTAACACACAGCTTTAACTGTATGCATCAGTGGTGGGTTTCAAAAATTTTTCGAACCTACTCTGTGGGTGTGGCCTCCTTTGTGGAAATGGCTTGCCGGCCATGTGACCTAGTGGGAGTGGCTTGCCGGCCATGTGTTCTCTCTCTCTCTCTCTCTCTCTCTCTCTCTCTCTCTCTCTCCTTCCTTTTGTCTCTCTGTCCCTTTTTCCTTTTTTTCTTTCATCTCTCTCTCACTTTTTCTTTCTTTTTTTCTTTTTTTGTTTATTTATTTCTTCCTTCCTTTCTTTCTCTTTCTCTTTCTCTCTCTGTGTGAGTCTGTGTGTGTGTGTGTGTGGTGGGTTTCAAAAAATTGACAAACCGATTCTACCGAACTGGTGCAAACTGGTAGGAACCCACCTCTGGTATGCATGTACTTAGATATATGAATGTTTCTTAAAAACCTCAAACATTGAAATTTAAGAGGTGGTTGCATTTAAGCAAAGGCCAAGAAGATAAAAAGGATCATTGTGAGACCTATAATAAAGGCTAACAAGTAAGAAAAGAAAAGCTGTTTTATGGTATTTTTACATATTTTATATGCATTACATATTACTTTGCATATTATGTTACTGGAAAATGTGGGTTTGCATGTGAGAGATAATACTTCAACTGAAATGATCTCTACTGGAGATGAGGAAAGAGTTTATGAAAATATTTTTCCCTCTGGTGAAGAAAGGATCATGTTTTTTTAGAAGAGTGATGTGTTATTTTAATCTCCTCAATTTGACTAGATCAGAGTAGGCAAATAACCCAGGAGGAAATCAATGCTTGAACGAATAGTAACCAAGCAAAGGACCAGCCACCTTAAGGCTGCTAGAGCAGCTTCCCTGCCTGCTGGCTTATTTCTCTTCTATTTGATCTGTCTCACGACAGATGACCCACTCCAACCAAAGGCTTTGGTATTTTTATTTTTATTTATTTCTATCCTACCTTTTACTATTTTTATAAACAAATCAGAATGGTGAACATATCCATCACACCTCCATCCTCCTATTTTCCACACTACAAAACCCTGTGAGGTGAGTTGGGCTGAGCGAGAGTGACTGGCCCAAAGTCATCCAGCTGCATTCACGCCTAAAATGGGACTAGAACTCACAGTCTCCTGGTTTCTGTCCTGATGCTTTAACCACTAGACCAGCTATCCATATCTATATCTATATTTATATCATCTATCTACTGCAGTGGTAGTCAACCTGGTCCCTACCGCCCACTAGTGGGCGTTCCAGCTTTCGTGGTGGGCGGTAGGGGTTTGCTATAACTCTGCTTTATAAATTTTCTAAAATAAAGTTACTTCCCTACTTTATAAATCACCATTAATATGGAACCGGTGGGCGGTTAGAAAATTTTACTACTAACAGAGATACAAAATTGGGGGGTAGGTATAGAAAGGTTGACTACCCCTGATCTACTGTATATCGATATTGATATAGATATGTAGATATAGATATACAGTATATCATATACACACACACACACCTATACTATACCTATATATCTATCTTATTTATATTTCATATTTCTGAATCACCCATCTCTCTCAAAAATCTATTGTCTATCTGTCTGTCTGTCTTTCTGTCTATCATCTACATCTACATCTATAGCCATATCATAAATGCACATATGCACCATTTTCTACAAAGCATTTACCTTGGTCTGCACAGAGCTGCTGTAGAAACTCAAGCTATATTCATTTCTAAGTACATCTTACAGCCACACTATGAACAGCCCACATAATGAGTACATGGCACTCACAGATAGCAATCTTGGTGGGAGTGCTGGTTTGGATTTAGAGCAGCAGCAGAGAGATTTATTCTGGTATCTCAATCTGTGGTGGTAAAGGTAAACTAGTTTTTATAAGTTCATAAAGCTAATAACCCACTTATTTCTATGATAGAGGACAGTCATCAAAGTGAGGAATATTTAAAACTATAGAAATTCCAAACGGAGATGGTTACTTATTGAATATTGAAATCCAACAAATGCAAATAACATTTAGTAAAATTTAATGAAATTTCATATCCAAGCCAGAAGGCTCCCATCAGTTATTCATTATTTGGAGGAATTACATTGTATATTTCATCTGAAAAATCAGATAAAAAGAGGAAAGTGCTTAGATCTGGAATTCTTATCCTAGCATATTTAGATATTGCATTCTTGATGCCATTTTGCCTATCTACATTTTCTATATGTATGTACAGAGGTTTGGCCAAATCAAACTGATTCCTTAAGAGGAACTGAATAATCAGTTTCTTTTGGAGATAGTCAGAGCTCAAAGAACAGTGGAGTTAATACTCAGGGAGGCTAAATATGGTGGTGGTCGCTTATTATTCTTTTTCTTTCTTATTCTAATCATTACTGTCATTTTCATATCAACTATGCCTAATTCAGCTTTTCAGTTATACCTGCAATATATCAAACAGAGCAGACCATGTGTTTACGACTTTAATTATATTTCCTGCATTTAATTTTGCTTTTAAAAAATCAGTTTTGTTTTATTACCGCTCATATTCGTTTTAATTTGTCATGTAATAAGACAGAAGCTTCCATTAATTCTAAGTATTTGTATCCTTCTACTAGTGCCAATTGTCTAATTGTAATGGCATTCATTAGCTATAATCCATTTTCTTCAACATTTTTGCTTCCTTTAATTTCAAACTTGCATATTTCTCCAAAGAAAATTGCAATTGCATTTCTCTAGACCAAATTGTATTAATTGTCAATGTTGTGCAGATCTCTAGTCCAAATTGGATAATGTTCAAAACTTCTGCTTTTCATGTTGTGAAAAAAAATTAGATCATCCATATGAAGCAAATGGATTACTTTGAGATTTTGTTTTGTGAATTGATAGACACAAATGGCTTTGTTTACAGTAATGTAAGTGGTATCACTGCCTAAAGCTAATAGTAATACAATACAATAATACAATACAATAGCAGAGTTGGAAGAGACCTTGGAGGTCTTCTAGTTCAACCCCCTGCCTAGGCCTACACCACTTCAGACAAAATGGCTATCCAACATCTTCTTAAAGACTTCCAGTGTTGGGGCATTCACAACTTCTGGAGGCAAGCTGTTCCACTGATTAATTGTTCTAACTATCAGGAAATTTCTCCTCAGTTCTAAGTTGCTTCTCTCCTTGATTAGTTTCTGCCCATTACTTCTAGTCTTACCCTCAGGTGCTTTGGAGAATAGTTTGACTTCCTCTTCTTTGTGGCAACCCCTGACATATTGGAACACTGCTATCATGTCTCCTCTAGTCCTTCGTCTCATTAAACTAGACATACACAGTTCCTGCAACTGTTCTTCATATGTTTTAGTCTCCAGTCCCCTAATCATCTTTATTGCTCTTCTCTGCACTCTTTCTAGTGTCTCCACATCCTTTCTACATCATGGCAACCAAAACTGAATGCAGTATTCCAAGTGTGGCCTTACCAAGACATTATAAGTGGTATTAAGACTTCACGTGATCTTGATTCTATCCCTCTGTTTATGTAGCCTAGAATTGTGTTGCCTTTTTTGGCAGCTGCTGCCCACTGCTGGCTCATATTTAAATGGTTGTCCACTAGGACTCCAAGATCCCTCTCACAGTTACTACTGCTGGGCAAGGTGCCACCTATACTGTACCTGTGCATTTTGTTTTTCTTGCCTAAATGTAGAACCGTACTCTTTTCACCATTGAATTTCATTTTATTAGATAGTGCCCAATGTTCAAATTTGTCAAGATCCTTCTGTATCTTTAGCCTATCTTCTGGAGTGTTGGCTATTCCTGCCAGTTTGGTGTCATCTGCAAATTTGATGAGTTTCTCATTTATTCCCTCATCCAAATCATTGATGAAGATGTTGAAGAATACTGGGCCTAAAACAGAGCCTTGGGGTACTCCACTGCATACTTCCCTCCATGTAGATGCAGTTCCATTGAGGACTACATGTTGAGTGTGGTTGGTCAGCCAGGTACGAATCCATCTGGTAGTGATGCTGCCTAACCCACATCTAGTAGTAGGTTATGGTCTACCTTATCAAATGCCTTGCTGAAGTCCAAGTAAACCTTATCGACGGCATTCCTTTGGTCCACTAATTTTGTCACTTTGTCAAAGAATGCAATAAGATTAGTCTGGCATGATCTGTTTTTGACAAACCCATGTTGGCTTTTGGCTATTATTTTGTTTACTTCTAGGTGTTCGCTAATTCCTTGCTTGATTATCTTTTAAAGATGTAAAGATATAAAGATGACAATTAGTTAAATCTAAATATTCCTTTTCTGACTTCCTATGATATCTTCATCATTGTACATTAGAGTTGTTTTCCATCCATTCATCGACACTTCCAATTATCTTTGTTTTTACTAATTCCAAAACTTTTTCTCATTTTCTAATCCAGCTATGTAGAAGTGAATCAAATGCTTTTTAAAATGATCTAACCAATATGTAAATATGTACCAGGATTTGTTTTTCTTCTTTGAGCAAATGGTCTATCTGCTTTGTGAATGTTGGGAAGGTCCCTTTGGCTCATTGGGGAAAAGTGCATTTTCTTTTTAAAAAAGAATATAATAAGTTTGCTATGAATCCTGAGTATTAGAAAGATTCTGCCAGTTGTCATCTATTCATCATTCTTTGCAGTTTGCAGAAACTCACTGAGTTTGTTGAGAACTTGAAATGAATGTGGGTGTTTCAGCCCAAAGCCATACAATTTATCCCTTCCTGAGACACATCTTGACATTGAACTCACAAGAGCCATAATCCCCATTGTGGTCCTTGTTCACCTAGAAGCTGGCCAATCAGGGGGGCAAATTGAATTATTTGTTTTCAACATTATTAAGACGGTTTAAAGCTGTTTAATCTTGGTTTGTTTATCGCTTCTGGAAGCAAGTACATGGTCAATTTAGCCCTCAGCATTTTCCAAGCATCCTCACAACAAGAAGGTGACTATGATGGGGATGATGTTATAAGTATCATTGTCATTGTTGTTGTCATAGTCATTTTTATAGTACCAATTCCTGATTCAGAATCACCCAATTATAGTTGCATATGAGGCTCAAGGCTCATATTCAGACTTTGGAATTTTGAAAATCTGAACTTCAAACCATTTCTCTTTCTCCTTACATTACTCAGTCACTTTTCACATGAAACATAATCACACACACTGTGTATTTTGTCCATATGGTACTTGACAACTCTCTACTGGGAGGGGAGTATGTATGTATGTATGTATGTATGTATTTATTTATTTGTTTGTTTGTTTGTTTGTTTATTTAATATTTATGCTGCCCATCTCTCTAATCCAGTGACTGATAAACAGTAAAAAAAAAAATCCTACAAAACAATTAAAATCAGAGGAATTAAATAGAAAAACTACAAACCAAGATGCTGGGTGGTCTGGTGGTGGGATTCTTCTCTACCCAATCAGCCAGTCCAAATGTAGCTCTCCTAATATAGGTTTCTAAGCTAGTTATCAGTCAATACATTTGCAAACTTGATCACCAAACTACCTAATGCAGCTGACCACCTGGATGTACTACATGGCAGTTGTTCTTCCATTGGGACTCATCAGACATTCGTCATCAAAAGTTTTTCTATGAGGTTTGAACCTTTTATGGGGATTAAATTGATGGATCTTTGCACTTTAGATGTTCATGTATGGTGCATTACTTTTAGGAGCCATCCAGATCCTGATGCTCAGTGGTTTCAGGCAGGGATATCTAGAAACCCTCACAAGATAAGTGCAGTCCACATTTCCTTAAGCTCTCAGAGTAGAAAGATACAGATGTTGCATTATATCATGCCCCCATAATGATATTCTTTCTTTCCCAACCAAGAGAGGTGATAGGAGTTACATAAAACCCTATACAAGGGTCATGACATAATAGAACATCTGTATTTCTCTCTTTAAGAGTTTAATGGAAGATGGACTGTATATATCCCATTCAGAGCACTGTTAATGTAGTCAGATCAGACATCAAGCTCTGGCTAAGGAATTAAAAGATAAAGAATGTTGGCTTTGTAAAAGTGCATTTAGCAGACTCTGTTAACACTTGTAATCTATGTAAAAACTAAATATCGTTGGTTTTTACATAGGGAAGGAAGGAGAAGAAGCTATACCCCGAACAGCCTGTTCCAAGAATTACAAGCATGCAAAAATCTGTGCTGATAACTTGTGTTCCAGAGAGCCATAAAATCCAGCACGCAAGTGAATATACAACCTTGTCAAGAAGGATAAGTAAAGAGGAATGATGAATATTAAAGTAGCCCGGCTTTGCTGAACTACTTCCATCAGTAACTTGCCATTACAAGATTCTTCAATAAGAGAGCTTGTAGTACATCAGCCTTCTTTTTATTGCAAACAGTCAGTGGTGGCTCTAAGAGCTGCCATAAGCACTTCACAAATAGGCAGGCAGACTTGGTTTAGAATAAGCAGACAGGCAGGAAGCCAAAACAGGCTTAGTGAGCTCACCTAGGATCAGTTCTGCTGTGCTTGCACACAAAGTGATTAAAGTGAAGGCTGGAATGGTAATCAGGGATGAGTGGCCCAGCTCAATGTGGAGAAAAAAGTTTGAAAGGGTTTCTTGCTTTTGAGTGGCTATTGTTTATGCATGTCTTCATTTAAACTATGGGGTTTTTTTATGGCAGAGAAATAAAATTATGCATCCTGGTTCTAGGTCCTTTGAAGCCGGTCAAGTCATAATTCATATTATATATCAGAGTTGAGCAATTGTATTTCTGCCTAGCAATATCCCTGGTACTTCTAATCTCCAGGGCATGATGGTCAGAAACTACCTAATACACCGCACTGGTGTAAAAGGCAACGTGTATATACATTCAATTACATGATCTTATAGATCAGGGGCTGGACTTGGTGGCCTATCAGGGGTGGGATTCACCAATTCGGGTGAACCAGTAGTTCTGGTGAGCATTCCCGGAACTGTTTCCTGTTTTTTAGCTCAGCTGATTTGTTCAGTACATCAGATTGCTGCACGTCAGCTGGTTACTCACCTGCGTTGACATAGAGGGTAAGTTTTTAAGATTAAAATGGGTGTTTTTCTAATGCTGTGCATGCAAAGCATGCATTAGGCGTACATTTGTGCAAAGCATGCACATGTGCAAAGCTCACTCATGTCCAAAGCACACTTATGTGCAAAGCGTGCATACGCATGCAAAGCCCACGCTTACCAAATCGGTTGCATCCCACCACTGTAGCCTATGCAATGGCAGCATCCATATCAAGCATGCCCTGATTGTATTGATGACATGGAAATTCTGGTGTGTTTTTTTTTCCACGTGGGAAGAATTATAGCTCAATGGCAGAATACATGCTCTGGCTCTTGGGTTTTTGCACCCAATCCGCCAGAAGTAAATTCAAAATGTTCTTTCAATTTAAAGTTGAACTTTCTCTGAATGAAGTAGTTTCTGTCTCTTATTCATCAAGTCTACTGCACAGTATGGATTGTCCCAGGTTGCCAGAAAAATATATTTTCTTTTATACCATGGTCTAGCAACTATATAACAGCTGGAATGCTGCAGCATCTAACACATTTTATACCATAGCTACAGGCTGTCTGCTGGAGGAAATATTATATGCTTTAACACCCCTTTAAAAAAAACAGTGCCACACTAGGTTCTAATTAGCAAGGCATCTGTAAATTGCCAGTATTGGATTTCTATTCGACATTCTGAGGAATTTACTTGCCTATTAGCTTTTTATTGAAAGCTGGGTGAAATGAAGACAGAACTGAACCTGGTATTAAACAACAGGGATGCCCTTTGATGTTGTGCTTTGTGGCAGCAAGTATGGCCTGTATATAAATATGAACAATGAAAAGAAAAGAGTTTAAATGCATACTGTAATTAGCAAATACTAGGCCTGTACAACATTTGATGAAATGCTTCACTTCTGAGCAAAGCACCTCTCTGGATTCTCTCCTGGAAGCTGTAAAGGAACTCAGAATCCTAGTGTGAATTGATCCGGGACTCTTCTAAGCTCTTTTGGATGTTTTCAAACAAAGGTCGAACAGCCAATTGTCTAGGAAGGACTGAGGATTCCCAACTTGGACAGGAAACTAGGCAAGAAGACCTCCATTGCTACTATGATGCTATTTTGGAGAAAACTGAACATGGCCACTACTGTCTTATGAATTTGAGAAGCAGATCCCAGGATGTTGTGTTCGATGCAATACTAATTGTATTGATAGCATAAAAGGTAAAGGTTCCCTCACACATATGTGATAGTCATTCCCAACTCTAGGGGGCAGTGCTCATCTCTGTTTTAAAGCCGAACAGCCAGTGATGTCCAAAGATGTCTCCATGGTCACGTGACCGGCATGACTAAAGGCTGAAGGTGCAGGAACACTGTGGTTCCTATTTTTCTATTTGCATTTTTACATGCTTTCGAACTGCTAGACTGGCAGAAGCTGGGACAAGTAACGGGAGCTCACTCTGTTACGCAGCGCTAGGGATTCAAACTATTGAATGGCAGTTTTCTGATGGACAAGCTCAGCATCTTAGCCACTGAACCACTGTGTGTGTGTGTGTGTGTGTGTGTGTGTGTGTGTGTGTGTGTGTGTGTCATAGACTTAGCTAATTACTTCTTGGAGCTGCTCCTCAAATATAGGCTCTTTGGCCCCAAATTCCTGTACTATTGCAGTAAGATGAAGAGCAAAGGCATCTTGAAATGATATGTGGGAAAGAGCTTGAGAGACTGGTCTAAGAGAGACCACCTAGGTCAGTCAAATAAGAAGTTACATAGCATGCATCTGGACAGTGAGCGAGGAAGAGAATCAGAAGAGACCTTCCCTAGTATCTCAGATGGTAAAGGAAAGGGGGAGGGACTTGTACTTTCAAACTTGCAAAATTGGGTTAATGTAGTTTTACAATAAAATAGAATTTCCTCATTTGGTCATGTTCCCTGTCAGGTTTATCTAGTAAAGCAGACACACTTTTGGTTTTGGTGGTCACCACTGGTCCAATGGGAAATAACAGTTACCAGTACAAGGAAGGAAGGGGAGATGGTTGATTCTACAGCATGTAACCGGGCATGGATAGCCACATTTTAGTAGCTTTACTTTTCTCACTTTAACTGGAACATTAGTCCTAACGGGGAAAAAATATTGTTGAAAACCATGTTTATTTTTGCATGCTTACCAGTAGGATAAAATAAAGCTGAAAATGGGGTGGGCAGGGGGAAGGCAGGGATGCTGGAGCTGGATATAAAGGGTGGGGGTGGGGAATATAACACTGCTACTAGTGATTCAATTAGCTACGTTGCTGGGATTCTAAATTTATACGTGGGGGTGGTCAGGTTTATTTCAAAGCATTGCTCTATCTGGCACCCTAGGCAGTCTGCTTAGCAGTTTTGGGACAGGAATAGCATAGTGATTACAGGTCAGGATTGTAGAAAGTAGGAAAGTAGGAGCAGGCAGCATAGATATCTGCAAAGAAGTATCTTAGCATATGCTCAGTAGCTCTCCCCCGTCTGTCAGTGGAATTACCTAATATCTTATAGCTGCCTTAGGACCAAGCCACCATGAAGCACTTAAAGTCAGCTTCCTCTACTATTCTATGCCTTTAGAATCTTTACAAGTTTGAGAAATGTAGATTCTTGAAAATGAGATTAATTCTCCTCCCACTCCCTTCATTACATTGAATATTACAGAGGAGTTCACTATGGAAGCATTTTTTAAATTAAGCTAGCTTCAAATGTGGTGCCAATAGAGATTTTCTCACTTGAGCCTTATTTTTTAAGCATTCTCTTCTTTTGTGCTGCTCACAAGGTCACATCAGAAATCATCTTTAAGCCTTAACTTGGTAACATGTAAAGTGCTGATTCATGAGAACAACTTTATTTTTAAACCTGTCATATGGTAAAGAAATTGATCCCAGCGTGGTTAAATGTTCCTTCTATGTTTTTTTTTTCCAGATCCGGTTTTAACGGTCATATTTTTGGATACATCTTTTAAATGCCCTGCGAATGATTACAGTTGTAAATACTTAATCGTGTAGCACACATTAGTCATAGCACAGTGCAGCAAAAGTATATATCATTGGGGAAGCTCTATCGGTTTAGACCTTAAGATCACAGACAGGCAAGAGGATTGTTCAACAAAGGATCCAATAGGCAAATGAACACCCATGAATGGGGCAAGGTCATCCAGTTAAAAATTATGCATTGCAACACTTGTATTCAACTGGTTGGCAAGTGGTACCTCCTACTGGATTGGGACATGTACACAAGCCGAAGGATGTTGAATTTTTGATTCCTGCCATGGGTCAACACATCTAGATCTGTGTTCCACTGCAAGATCACATGGCTATTCTGACTCAGTTCTGATTTTTCTGCATTTTCTCTTATTCATAAAGATGCCAAACACTGGATTGGTACTACTGACGCAGTGGTTAAATGCAGCACTGCAGGCTACTTCAGCTGACTGCAGTTCTGCAGTTCGGCTGTTCAAATCTCACCGGCTCAGGGTTGACTCAGCCTTCCATCCTTCTGAGGTGGGTAAAATGAGGACCCGGATTGTTGTTGGGGGCAATATGCTGACTCTGTAAACCGCTTAGAGAGGGCTGAAAGCCCTATGAAGCGGTATATAAATCTAACTGCTATTGCTATTGCTAATTTTCTCAAAGAAGGTTGGCATAAAAGCCGAACAAAATCACAAACAGGTTGTACAGAATGTCACAGTGTGACTAGGGTCTTTCTTAGAACTGGAAATACATTTAGGCTTACAAGAATGGCAATTGACACCAAAAAAATCAAGTCAGCGTAGGCTTTTAGGCTTCTTCTTTACTATATAGACCAAAATTAATTTATAACTGGTATTTACAACATGATTTCAACTTCTATCCAGTGTTGGGTTTCCTTGAAGTCTCGGTCTCCAGAACTATGCTCCTCTGACTCTCCTCAGCTTCCTTCCTTTTTCTCCATCTCTCTCTCCCATTTCTGAGCTCAACCAGAGAGAGTTAAAAGGAAGGTGTCAGGGCTGCAATTATATTCCTTTTAGAATCGCGGACTGACACACTTTCTCTTATTTCATTATGCTGTTTCATTAGTATAGTTGATAGGAGGGGGGAATAGAATGAGTAGGATTGTGGAATGTATTGTTTTCATTCCTTTCTAGAAGCTCAAGGTCATCTTTTGTCTCCGTACTTTTACACCTGACCGGAAGCAGCTGGGTATGGATGCTAGTGTGGAAGAAGAAGATTGGATCATGTGATGGATTGTGGGTGTGGGGACAAGATCATGAACTTTTAACTGGATGGAATTCTGATGTCATTTCCAGAATTGGGATTAATACAGATGTGCTAAGATGTCTGCTTTATTAAATTGGAACTTTAAGGATCATTTTGTCTTGGACTCTGATTTAATTCTACATGATACTTGGAACGCTGACATTAGGGATATGCTGGATTTATGAATGTGTTCAGCACTGCTTACTGTTTTTCTTGGATCTGCTCAGCCAGTCAGCATCATCTGTGACTTCTCCATTGGGACAAGAATCTCTCTCAGGAGTCTTCTGCTCAGTCTTTCCACAGAGACTGGTGCTTTGCCAAAGACAGCTATCTCCCTCCTATCTTCTTGACTGAAGATCTTGTGTCTCTGAGACTTTGTCCATGGAAATACTACCTACCTCTGCCCCACAACAGTTCCAGCTAGCAGCCAATTTAGCTCATCAGCTCTTGTGACAGCATAACTGTACTTCAGGGCCAGAATCAAGTTTCTTCTCTTTTTTCTCTCTCCATTTGCTGATTCATGCCAGCATAACAGCAGCCATAATAGGCCACTAAAACCATACACCACAGTCTTTTTCGGTTCTTCATTTCATTCACGCACACGTACCATTATATTCAGCTATAATTTAAAACATCTTTAAGGACTGACGTTGATGGGATAAAGTGTAGGAAAATGACCCATTAAAGATGAGCAATTAAAAAACAGAGGAATAATTAGAAAGATTGTGGCTCATTTTGCTTGATTCTTTAAGTCTGATTTAAAGAGGAAATAAAGGACGCTTCTTTTATATCAAGTCAAGTAGCTTTTCCATATGAACCAGTATTGCTTACCCTTTCTGTTTCTCAGAGGAAATCTTTCTCATCACCCATGGCCTTATTCTTTTAATCAGAAGCACCAAAGCTCTTCTAAATTCCATGTTCTGACTTTACCTTTGAATTCCTACCTTTGAATCCCTTCAGCTTAATATGGTCCTTAGAAACAAAACTAAGTAACTCTAGCCTACTGTCCCTAAGACAAGAGATAGCCTTAGACACAGTTGCAAGGGACCTTGGAGGTCTTCTAGTCCAACCCCTGCTTAGGCAGGAAACATTACACCACTTCAGACAAATGGTTGTCCAACATCTTCTTAACAACTTCCAGTGTTGGAACCCTTATACTGTACTTTGTAACTCTTGTATTTATCTTCTTTTCATATTTGGTATATATTTGAGCATCAGGTTAAGTAGCCTTAACCTGATGCTCAATATTATTTAAGAATATGCTTATTGTATGGCCATAGTTAAAAAGACAGAGATCTGCTAGTTCTGGGCTACAAATATAGATGACACCAAACAATTAGTGTGTTCAATATCACTTTGCTGTCATTTAATTTAACTAAATTATCATTAAAATCTTGGTCCCTGAAACTCTAATAATAGCAATATAGCAGTAGACTTATATACCGCTTCATAGGCCTTTCAGGCCTCTCTAAGCGGTTTACAGAGAGTCAGCATATTGCCCCCAACAATCTGGGTCCTCATTTTACCCACCTCGGAAGGATGGAAGGCTGAGTCAACCCTAAGCCGGTGAGATTTGAACCGCTGAACTGCTGATCTAGCAATAGCCAGCAGTGCTGCATTTAACCACTGCGCCACCTTGGCTCATATCTATATAACTATAGATATGTATAACTGTGCAGAGTCCACTCCTTCCCCTCCCCCCCCATCCTCCCAGCTTTATCACCTGCAGATAATTCTTTTGAAGACATTATGGCTTGGCATTAGCAAGTAGGTTTCCCAAGCATGCCATCAAACCATTAATGTGGGTGCCACAAATATATGGACAATTACCATCATGCCTCCAAATAGAACACAGCTTGTATGCTTCATTATTTTGCATCTGATGAGCAGGAACAAAACTTCGGATGAAAATAGCTGCATTCTTTATGTCAGTAAAAAGAAAATGGACCATGCTGTTGCTCTGTTTAGAGTTTAATGAAGTCTGATTTCCATATTTTTACAATGGTACATCCAGGAATTGGGCACAAGTCCAAGCCACAGTCGAAATGCTCTCCTTCTAATTTCTGTAGCGCTGAAAATATTGAACAGCCAAAGGAGGAGAGATTTACATTCAAGTCATTGATAGGTATTGGGGGTTTTTTTCGGATGTGGGGGCGATATGGCTACGACATCTGTCACCCCATTGATTGCCAGGTTTGATTCGGCTGATCTGGCTGGCTAGGCGGGTGTCCCCTTCCTCCCTCAACGCTCTATGTGCGTCCCTCCCGAAGCTGCGCGCTCAGTGGAAGAGGACGACCATCCCAGATAGAAGGAGTGTACTGATCTTCGGTCAAGGGTATACGATAGCTGCGCTCCTCTGCTAGAACCTCCAAACAAGCTCAAGGTATTGTTTTTTTCCTTCAGATCTGAGAAATCAAGAACAGAATTTGACCGCCCACTTGTCTTCCACAAATAAATGCAAATAATCCCATTGCTTGTATTTTATTTTTCACCCTCTAATTTTATCTGCACTACCTTTCTAATTTTCTTCATTGGTTTGACCTATATTTTTCTATTCATCTTTAAACATAATTAACTGTTCAGCAGTTTCTTAATATGGCTTTTATTTACCGGTACTTTCACTATATTCTTTAACTTAATTCCTTTCTTGCTTCCTTCCATCCATTCATCCATCCATCCATCTATCCATCCATTGATCACACCATTGCCCATCCATCCAGATGCCTTCTACGGCTACTCTGATCACTTCTGCTTCTTTTAGAGATGGGGAGGCTACTCTGAATGCTGGCTTTCAATGGATACCCTGTTTGCATTTTTCATATCCAATCTATTTGCCTTTGATTTCAGTTGTCCTTTCTGATTGCTTTAAATTGTTGCTGTCAGGTAGCTTTCTGAGGCTGAATGGTGAAAATCAATATTTAACTAAATAAACGAATCTTTCCTCCTCTAAAAGTCCACTACAAGAAAGAGAAATGGTATTCTTGTAAATAATGGCTAGCTAGTAAATTATCCCGTTAAAAATGGGGGTCTAAGACAACTTTCCATGGCCATCTCTCCGCAGCCAATCCAACACAGCCATCTCACTGCAGCCAACATGGTACAGCCATCTTTTTGTGGGACCACTCACTGACAAATATTATCTGCCACTAGGTTTTTATATATACTATTATTTCCATTGACAGAAATGGAAATAGTGAATTGGCCATGGCAAGACGTTCGGGGTGAGATGGCTTCGGGGTGTGACCAGGTTGGCCACAGCAAGATGGCCACAGCGAGTTAACCATGGTGAGATGACTGTAGTGAGATGGGCCCAGCAAATTGTCCCATTCCAAAAAAAAAGATGAGGGAATCTGCATTTCTTTATGACGGCCTATTCTTGATTTTTAGAGTTAGATTATAATATCCATATGATAGTAGGATCTTAGACTATTCGCTATGTGTTTAACAGTGTGGCTTTTATATATTTTGATTGTGATATTCTTCTTTGTAGTATAAAAATTTCTCATTTTGCTGTTGAACGTTCTAAATAACCTTGTAATCCTCCCAATTCGTTCTGATTATTAGGTTAATTTAAAATGAAAATAAATAAATAAATAAATAAATAAATAAATAAATAAATAAATGATGTTTCTTGGGGTAAATAGATACTTTCTAATTCTGTATCAATTAACCTCAGCAAGATTTATTTCTGAGTAGATAAGCCTAGGGAGGATTTCTGAACCCTATCACAAAGTGCAAAGGTATTTTACCTGAAGGTTAAAAGCTGTATGATTCTGTTTCTCTTGTTAGTTTGCTTTTGTTCAGGCATTAATCACAATTTCTTGATATATTTCATTACGATAGTTTGTCATGCATAAGATTGCCTAGTAAGCGATCTCAAACAAGGAAAATACCAAGTGCAGATAGTCCTCGCTAAATGACCATTGGTTCAGAAACTATTCAAAGTTAAGACAGCATGATATGAAAGGCGGCTTATGGTGGGTCCTCGTAGCTGTGGCCATCACAGCATTCCTGTGGTGATTTAGGCACTTGGCAACCATTTTGAAATTAAGGTCTCAGGGTTCCACAGTCATATAATTGTATTTTCTACCTTCACTGCTGGTTTCTGATAAGCAAAATCAATGGGGAAAATAGGAGGAGGTTGCAAATGGTGATCATGTCACGGCAGGACACAGTGCCAATGCAGGATTTGCCTAAAAGATGGAAAATGCAGCTGCCAGAACTGCTGTCATAAATTGGTACAGTTATACAACATAGAACCGTGATGGCGAGCCTATGGCAATGGATGGGGGGAGTCATACGTGCATGTGCGGGGGGGGATTCGCATGTGCATATGCAGGGGTGCAAGGGGTCACACACATACATTACATTATTGGTATGGGCATGTGGGGACGCTGTCACAAGCACATGCATGTGCTTTCAGCACGCAACAACAAAAAGGTTAGCCATCAATACAATAGCAGAGTTGGAAGGGACCTTGGAGGTCTTCTAGTCCAACCCCCTGCCTAGGCAGGAAACTCTATACCATTTCAGACAAAATCTCTATCCAACATCTTTTTAAAGACTTCCAGTGTTGGGGCATTCACAACTTCTGGAGGCAAGCTGTTCCACGGATTAATTGTTCTAACTGTCAGGAAATTTCTCCTCAGTTCTAAGTGGCTTCTCTCCTTGATTAGTTTCCACCCATTGCTTCTTGTTCTACCCTCAGGTGCCTTGGAGAATAGTTTGACTCCCTCTTCTTTGTGGCAACCGCTGAAATATTGGAACACTGCTATCATGTCTCCCCTACTCCTTCACTGAAATAGAACATCACTGAAATAGACTGAAACATCACTGAAATAGAACATTATGGATTCATCATTTAGCAATGGAGTTCCCGATCCCAATTACCATTATTAAGCAAGGGCTGCCTGTATTGGTTATTGCTATTTTTAAATAAGCAAAAGTATTGTTACTTAGTATTAAATACAATAACTTTACTTTTGAACCATGTTTTCCAACAAATAAATTGGCTGCCATTTTAAAAAAAGTATTAACCAAAGCTTCAGTTTCTAATTTTCTTCCCAATAAGATCCAAATAACACTGAAACATAAGTGATCAAAGACATCCTTGATGGATTCCTTGTTGGATTTCAATTACCCATAAGACAATCCTGTTAGAGATGACTCGAGCAGGACCATGTGGCTTTCTATGAAGAACCAGATCAGAGATTGTCCCCCGTAAGGATAAACGGCCCCATATTTCTCACAAGCATGGGATACTGTAAAAATGAATCCAGAATAAACTCAGAAGCAAAGAAAGTGGAAGCTCCTTTAGGAGTTAACCCCCAGAATTCTTAATTAGGCTGAGGAGTTTTGGCAGAGATTCTCCACCTTTTCAATGAACTACTCAAAATAAATATAACTGGCATGTACAGAAGACAAAGCTTCAGGGAGGATCAAATTATTCTTATCTGATACTATAGTGCTGATAGTGATTGATATCAAGTGGCACACTGCAATGTTGGTGTGGTGTAGTCACACTAATTTATTTATTTGCTGGGTTTCTGAGGGGTCCTTGGTGCTCTCTTAAGCTTGCTTGTTTTCTTGCAGATGTTTCATTACCCAAACTAGGGTAATGGTAACATTATCAGTGCTAGCTTTTTCTTTATGTTTGCCATGTTTGCTTGTTTTAAAAATGTTTCTGGTTACCCAACTTGAGGATTGGGACACCTGGGGACAAGTAGTAGGCCCTAATAGGTTCAATAGTTCTTCACAGTCACAAGGCAAACCTGAAGCCAATTGGCCCAAAATGGTTACAGGACAGGTGCAGAAATACGATAAGCTCAAACTGAGAAAGTTTGGCAGCTGTGGGGGTAGAGTATATAATTCTCATGGTATCTTTAAGGTCCAGATTTTGTCTGGATACAAATATGGACTGGATCTCATTGGCTTGTCTGAAAATTTCCATGGTTTTGAAGTAAGGTGCCAGAATTTCTCGAGGTGATAAGCTATGAACCTTGTGCTGAATCAAGGCAAAATAATTCTGGGATCAAAAATTGGTCCCAATTCCCACCGAACTCCTCTAATGCAAACTGAATTCCATGTTTAGGAGACATGGACACTCATGAAACAGTGTCTCAAAGCTTATTTCTGATTGGTTGCTTCTTGCTGCTTCTGATCCAGGTCTACAGATAATAATGAACTTTATGCAAAATCCTTATAGCCTTGTTACTATTTTATTTCCAAGACATGCCGACTGTTTATGAGCTAAAACCCTAAGGAAATAAATGCATCATGTTGTCCTCAATCCATCTCCAGCCTGGACAAAGACAAGCTCTGTCTCTTCTTACTGTCCATCAAGACAAGTGTTTTTCCCAGTCCTTCTGCTATAATTTATTTTGGTGTGCTGATTAAAATGCACTGTAGTAGGAATACTCCCTTTCCAGCTCACTTAGAGAAAGCTGTAAAAGCACTATGAAGTGGCATATAAGTCTAAGTGCTATTGCTATTGCTTTTCCTTCCATCCCTGATATTTGCCATCTACCATCTATCTATGTATATGTATAGATAGATACCATCTATGTATATGTATAGATATATACCATTTATCTATGTATATGTATATGTATATGTATATGTATATGTATATGTATATGTATATGTATATGTATATGTATATGTATATGTATATGTATATGTATATGTATATGTATATGTATATGTATATGTGTAGATAGATAGATAGATAGATAGATAGATAGATAGATAGATAGATAGATTAGAGAGAGAGAGAGAGAGAGAGAGAGATGATAGAGAGAGAGCGAAAGAGATGATAGATATAGAGAGCTAGAGATAGAGATAGATAGATAGATAGATAGATAGATAGATAGATAGATAGATAGATAGATAGATAGATAGATTAGAGAGAGAGAGATGAGAGAGAGAGAGGAGAGAGATGATAGATAGATATAGAGAGATAGAGATATAGATAGATAGATAGATAGATAGATAGATAGATAAGAGAGAGAGATGAGAGAGAGAGAGATGATAGATAGATATAGAGAGATAGATAGATAGATAGATGATAGATAGATAGATAGATAGATAGATAGATAGATAGATAGATAGATAAGAGAGAGAGAGATGAGAGAGAGATGATAGATAGATTTAGATAGATAGATAGATAGATAGATAGATAGATAGATAGATAGATAGATAGATGATAGATATAGAGAGATAGAAAGATAAAGAGATAGATAGATAGAGATAGAGATAGAGATAGAGAGATAGAGATAGAGATAGAGATAGAGAGAGAGAGAGAGAGAGGTATCAATAGCACTTGTATACCATTCCATAGTAGTTTGCATCACTCCCTGAGTGGTTTACGATGGCAGCATACAGGTAGTCTTTGAGTTATGCCCACAATTGAACCAAAAATTTATGTTGCTAAGTGAAACATTTGTTAAATGTGTTTTGCCCCATTTTATGACCTTTCTTGACACAGTTGTTAAGTGAATCACTTTAGTTGTGGAGTTAGTAAACCAGTTGTTAAGTGCATCTGGCTTACCAATTATTTTGCTGGTCAGAAGGTTCTAAAAGGGGATCACATGACTCTGGGACATAGCAATCATCATAAATATGAATCAGTTACCAAGCACCTGAATTTTGATCATGTGACCATGGGGATGCTGCAATGGTCATAAGTGTGAAAAATGGTCATAAGTCACTTTTTCAGTGCTGTTGTAACTTTGAACGGTCACTAAATGCAATGTTGTAAGTCAAGGATTGCCAGTATTGCCCCAATAGTCTGGGTCCTCATTTTACTGACATCAGAAGAATGGAAAGCTGAGTCAGCCTTGAAGCAATCAGGATCAAACTCCTGGTTATGGGCAGAGTCAGCCTGCAGTACTGCATTCTAACCATTGAGCCACCATGGCTCCTCCTACAAAAAAATGTCATTAGAAAACAAAACACAATAGCCCAATGTAAATACAGTCTGGCACTGTTATTTTCACTACCCTGATAACATTCTGTGTACTTTATGATATCTCTGGGTGTTTTGGATGCTTGTTGCCAACATGCCCCTGGCTTCACATTGAGTTGACATATTTGTGAGCAGGGGGCGAAATGTGTTATGACAGAGGATAGAGCTTCAATAGAGTCCTTTATTGCTCTGCTAATTTCACAACAAATGGGCCTGCAATGGCCAGTAAAGCTCCATCCCAAACTTCCCTGAAAGTGGCCACCCACAGTTCCACAAACAAAGCCAATAATCACCAGAGCCAAATCACAAAGGCAGAGAGGAAGTCCAAAAACAAGGTGCAAATCCATGCAGCAAGTTCCGTAAGTTGTACACGAGATTCCAGATCCACAGAACAAGGCCAGAGTCCACAAGTGAGGGTCAAATTCCACAGGCAAAAATACAATGAGAGGCAAAGTTATTCCAAGGCAGGCGAAGTGCATGCCAAAGCAAAATAATTGTTTCCAACCATCTCCTCTGGCCTCTGCTTAAATCAACCCAAGCCACGTGTTCCTTGTGAGGAAGGGTGGGGTGAACCTTCTACCAAGCAGCCTCACAGACCTCCTTTGAGGTTGCCTCCGCTCTACTCTCTGTGCCCTCAGATCAAGTGGGGGAGGCAGCTGTTCCTCATGAGAGGGGATCTGCTGCCACTCAATACCACTGCTTATCTGCAGCCAATTCTCCCCTTTGTCTGTGAAGGCAGGCAATCCACCTCTCCCAATGTTTGAGGGGTCTGGGACAGCATCGTCCTCAACCCCTGGCCTCTCCAAACATTCCAGGGGAGATATGTCAAGGTGGCGCAGTGGTTAAATGCAGCACTGCAGGCTACTGCTAGATTAGCAGGTCAGCGGTTCAAATCTCACCGGCTCAGGGTTGACTCAGCCTTCCATCCTTCCGAGGTGGGTAAAATGAGGACCCAGATTGTTGGGGGCAATATGCTGACTCTCTGTAAACCGCTTAGAGAGGCCTGAAAGGCCTATGAAGCGGTATATAAGTCTACTGCTATTGCTGTCAGTTCCAGTTCCAACTCCTGCTCCTCCTCCTTCTCCAAACCAGGATCCAATGGAGTCATGACAAAATGGACAACAGCCCTGGTTTTTTTTTTCTACCTAGAACAGGGGCCAGCAACCCACAGCTCTGGAGCCACATGTGGCTCTTTCATCCCTCTGCTGTGGCTCCCTGTCACCAGTCGGCACCACAATTTTGAGAAGAGCTAGCTTCTGGTTGCGGGGTGGAAGCAGGGCACACCAGGAGGAGACTCTATGGCAAGGAGTGGGTTTTCCAGTCAGCTCAGTGATGGGTTTCAAAAATTTTTAGAACCTCTTCTGTAGGTGTGGCCTGCTTTGTGGGAGTGGCTTGCTGGCCATGTGACTGGGTAGGTGTGGCTTGCTAGCCATGTGGCCAGGTGGGCATGGCCAACTTGTAAAATGTGGTGAAACTCACTTAACAAAGTTCTTGCTTAGCAACCAAAATGTTGGCTCAGAAACTCTGGTATTTGAAGCACGCAAGTCTTAAAGCTGTCAGATTACAAAACACTTGCACCCCTAACACTTTAGAAAAAAACCCCAGGGGTGTTCAAACTTGACAGCTTTAAGACTTGTGGACTTCAACTCCCAAAATTCCTCCTCCAGTCATGTTGGCTCAGGAACTCTGACATTGAAGTGTGCAAGTCTTAAAGTTGCCAAGTTACAAGACCCTTGCATCCCTAACCCTTTAGAAAAAAAACCCAAGGGTGTTCAAACTTGACAGCTTTAAGACTTGTGGACTTCAACTCCCAGAATTCCTCCTCTCGCTCTTCATCTTTATGATATGATGACGGGCAGGTGGAGGGAACCGATTGGAACCGATTCAAAATGGCACTGTAGATTTGTGGAACCTCTTCTATAGAACCCACCCCTGAGTCAGCTCCACAATTTCAGTTAGGACAGGTAGAGGAAAAAGGATGCTGCGCTAGGAGGAGACTCTATGGTGGGGAAACTGGACTTCCAGCTGGCTCCAGAATTAAATGTGGGGGGGAGGCTTCCAGTTAGGATCTTTGCGGCTCTTTGAGTGTTTAACGTTGCTGATCCCTGACCTAGAATGACAGAACCATGTGAAATGATGGTGTTTTTCTTATCCCACCAATGGAACAATGATACAGGGGGAACATACGCAGTAATGTATTGGATCAGAACTCTGGCCCATCTAATCTCACAGTCTGTTTTCACACCAGCCAACCAACTGCATAAGCAAATTTACTAATCTCCCAGCAGAAGGGCTTCACGAGCATCAAGACTAATAGCCATCCAGCCAGTAAGGGAGACTATTTGTAGCTCAGGGTTGAAATGAGGGGCTCGGTGTTCTCTGAGCTTGGGTGCTTGTTTGCCAACATTTCATTACCCAGACTAGGTAACATCATCAGAACTGAAATGATGAAATGCTAGAAAACAATCAAGGAGCAACAAGGAGCCATTGATCACTTCCAGAAATTGACCCAACCCTTTTCTGAAGGCAGCCAAGTCGGTGGCCTACATCTGCACTGTATGCTACACTGCATGCTAGCAAAGCTCAATTTTTTTCATTGCATGAGTTTCATGAGTCATTGCTAGAATGGTGAAGCAAGGGGGGGGGGTGTTCTCCTGCTCAGCACTGAGTGCTCATTATGAGCAAACAACTCCAAGTGACATCAAAGATGCTTTCTAACTCTATGATGCTATGATTCCTGAATGTTGTTTGTTCACACAGATGGATATGTGTCCTGAAAGAACTACTACTGCCAGCCCCACTCACGTACACACACACACACACACACACACACACACCACATGCACAAATTATTGGCACTTGCTTTCTTGGAACAGGTTGAAGGGTTAAAGAAGCAGGGGAATCCACCAATCAAGGCAATCACCATCTGGACAAAAAGCCTAGCCAACATTGCTGCCAAAACATGAAATATGATAACAATTTCTTAACTAGTTTCATTTCCAGCTAGTGTCAGCAGAGAGGACGGGAGCTGAAGGCTACTATGGGGAAGTGCCCAGAACCAAGATTTTAAAATCAGTGAATCTTCCTCCAAAGCTGTACTTTCACAAGAAAAAAATAACCATTAAGGATTACACTAATGCCAAACCAAACATGAAAAAAAACTAGAATTGATATTTCTGAACTTAATTGTTATAGCTATTTTTTCCAGGGATCTGGAAAGTAAAAAAATATGGCTACAAGAAATATGAGATTTACTGCCATTAATTGTTTTTAAAAGCCAAAGGTTAGATAGGGACATTCTGGTCAACTCACAACAGAGAATGCCTTGCAATTCGAAAGAAAGAAATCACTCGGAGGTAGAAGATTATTCCTCTCATAATAGGTCCTCACCAATCCTAAGCCAACAAGACTCCTCAGATGCTATACTGGGAATCGAACCTGGCTAAGGGTAAGGCTAGCTGATGAGAGCTAAATAGCTTGAAATAGATCTATACTAGTCTCCCTTTATTTATTCATCTGCACAAATGCAACACAAATGTAACAAAGGCAACATAAAAAATGGCTTTCTGCCTGGATGGCTCCTAGGGTGAGTCGAAAGACACAAAAGGGAAGCAGTATGCTCCCTCCCATATTTGGGCATACCAGGGGTTGTGACACAACATATATGCTGGTCTTGTTGTATTCAGGTCTTTTTCTGTGTAAGATATTTCTTGTAATCTTACACGGGAAAAGACCCGAATACAACAAGACCAGCATACCTACACCCGTGAAAATCTACTGGGCCAGTCAACCCCATCTATTTTTGAAAAACCACTTCTATTGCCTTTCTTCCATTCTTCTCCTTCCATCCCCACTATTCTTTCCCATAAGCTTTCCGCTGGGATTCTGTTTCTGTTTAGACAGCTTGTTTTTCCTCCCCACCCCCATAGTCTTCAATATTTGTCCAAGACTGCTTGTCAGCTGGTGTTAGAATTTATACTGCCCACCAATTTAAATTGCTCTCAGAGCAATTCACTGAGGAGTACCTATTGGTGGCTACAGAGCTCAGTGACAGCATATTGCATCTCAAATTAAAGAAAGCATATCTTGAATAGCAGATGATGGGGAGCAGCAGTGGAAGACAACAATTGTCCTACTACCCAGACTTGTGAGCAGGGATAGTCTCATTTTGGTGATATGCTATCAGGCTGCTTAGTCATGAATTATTTTTAAAAAATGAGCATCAAGTAAACTATATAGTGAATGCTTTAGCTGGTGATTGTCAAAACGACTGTCAATAAACATTCTGGGGTTCTTTGCAGCACAAGAATGATCTGATCAGTTTCCAAAAAACAACTCTTTCCATTTATTTATTTTTTCTTATATATATTTCTGGTGAATTGTAAAGTTATATCCACAGTCTGAGACTTGCATTTCCTAAGGCCCTAACATCCCTCGGGGGGGGGGGGGGCTATAATTTATATAGCCTATTGCTGGGATGGCGAACCTATGGCTCACGTGCCACCTTGGCCTGGGACCAGCACATGGGACCTTGCCCTGTCAGCTGGCCAGAGTGCATGCATGTGCTGGCCAGCTGAGTTCAGCCTTTTTTAAAGCCATTTTTCGCCATCCCCAGGGCTCCAGAGGCTTTATAGGAGCCTGGGGAGGGTGAAAAGAGCCTCCTTAGTCCCCCGTAGGCTTCAAGGAAGCCTCCTGAAGGTCCCTGAAGACTCCGGAGGGCTTCCAGGGGGAAGGGGAGGCTCTTTTTGCCCTCCCCAGGCTCCTAAAAAGCCTCTGGAGCCTGGGGAGGGCAAAAAAAGCATGCAAAAAATGGGGGGAGCGCCTCTCATGTGTGCATGCACACTGGGGGGGTCGCATGTTGCATTATGGGTGCAGCACACCCGTGCACGAACTCCCTGCGCTCCCCCCCATTTATGGCACGTGAGCCAAAAAATGCCTATTGTGCCTTAAAATGGCTTCTACTGTACTGCTGTAAAATGGATTCTACTGTACAGCACAGTGGAATTGCCATGGTAACGGCTCCACAGTACTCCACAAGGGGGGCCCCCTCTGGTAAGGGGGAAAATCCTACATTACAAATTACGTTTGGACCTTTCCCCCCTATAAATAAATACCCGGTCAACGCCAGGTTATCAACTAGTTTATACTAAAGTAAATCTACATTAGCCATAGTATGTTTTTCCACTGAGGTCAGAATAAAGTGTAAAAAGGTCAAAGTGACATTATAAACCAGCAGCTACTGTTGCTGCTGAATTTTACTCCATGAAAGGATTTGACATTTCAGCAGTCCCACATTATATAAATATATATATATAATGTTTACTTAAGATCTGCAAAGAATGACATCACCCGGAACTAATTTATTATCCTTGCAAAGGTTCTGGCTTTGACCCTTTCTCTCACCTAGGACCACAATTGATATGATTGCATGGGAGGCCTGGACTGTAATACTACCATCTTAAGCCACCAGCATTGGGTCCAGAGGAGATTTTGCTGTTTATTGTAATCCCCAAACTGTTCCTGATGATGTCTTTTAAAAAATTCAATTGTTCAGCTCATGCGGGAAGCATCTGACTCTTAGTTCAAAGTAGTAAACGCCACATAAAATTCAGTAGCAGAATTTATACAGTAAAATGTAGATGTTACCTGCACATTTATTCAAGAATTCAAGCCAACAAGTTAAAACTATTTCTGCAGGTAACATATTGATGCTAAATATGTTTCACATTCATTTCACGATACAAGCCACTCATTTAGTTGAAGAAAGATAAGTTGTCTATTTATCAATTAAGCAGTAAAGCTGTCAAAAAATTAGGAAATTGCCACTTGGGAGAGACCCAGGCTCATAAATTCATTGCCATAACACACAGGAAGGGCTAATGTTCTCCTTACTGCAAGAGTAATTCATTACAGATGAATTGCACTAAGTCAAAAATTGTAGCCTTTGAAAAGATGCTTACTTTACCTGCAGGGGTGGGTTCCAGCAGAGACTACTGCCGGTTTGCTCAGGGATGCGCTGTGTGTGCATGCTGCATGCGCATGAGCAGTACAATTAAAATTGCTCTACACATGCGCAGAAGCAAAAAACAAGATGGCGGCACCTACAGCACTGCTGGGAGAACCAGTTCAGGGGTGTGGCAGGCCTGGGTCGCT
>NC_045541.1:82260278-82442778 GCF_009769535.1 Thamnophis elegans | reverse complement strand
ATTCTGACCAACTTATCCCTCTTTCCGTGGAGTATCATTCAGAATAAACTGATTTTCAGGATGGAACTCCATGACTTCCATTCATATGCACGCATTTAATAAATCCTTTCTTGCCATAATAGAACAAAAATGCAGATCCCTGAGAAAGCATTCAGGCGTATCACTCAGGGTCAAAATCAGTACCAAAGTGTATTTGCTTGTTAACTCAAAAATTTTTATTTTGCTTTGAAGATAATGTTATCAAAAAGAAAACTTATATCTACACCATTTTCATTTTTAAAAAACGACACAAAGGATTCTTCTGCCAAAATTATATTGCATATTAGCATGCAGATAGCCAGCCATACATTTTTGTTACATCATGTGGACTTAGTGGCTCAAAATGGTTGAACAATTTCTTCTCAAACCAACAGAGAACATGAGTAGGTTTGTCTGACTTTACAATAAGTAGTATTATTCTTCCAGTTGCCTTGGTAACCAAATGAAACTCAATTACCTTGGTTGCAGATTTCAAAACCGAATCCGAGCGAGAAGAGTAGCTGTGATGGTCTGGTGCAGCAAAAAGAACAAAAGATTTACCTCGTGGTACCTTGAGGGCTAACAAAAGGTTTATTATGCTACAGGCTTTGGTAGATGTAAGCCCATAACAGGACTTTCATTTGATAAAATCAGCTTCTACTCTCAAAATGCTTATGCCATAATAAATCTGTTACTCTATATGGAGCCTCAGACCAATAAATAAATAAGTAAATAAAATCACATCCTTCTTATCTGTAGATGTATAATTTTAACAACTAAACCCCATGCAATAGTATATACAGTGCTACCTAATGAGTACTGTGAAATGCAGGCTTGTGGGACAAATCCAGATCGCTTTGATGGGAATTTAGTTTTGTTACTGCAATATTACAACTCATGAGAACTTTCTCCAGAAGTTAAAGAATAGGAAATGTAGATTTCTGATTGAGTGGATGCTTCAAAAACTATTTTTAAGTTTCAATTCCCACTTTCTTTGCTTTGATGTGCTTTCATATTTCAGTCAACCATTCTAATTTTTCACCCTTGCTAAAAGGCATTGTCTAGGGCTCCATGAATAATTACCTTTTTTTGCCAGACAGTACAAACAGTTTCTGACATTTTCTTCCCTAAGCAAAAGCCGGGGTATTGTTGAGTCTGTGCCTATTCTTGGAAGTCTCCTCTCGGCAGTTTGGCAATGAGACTCTCTGGGTAATACACCTTTCACTGATTTGAGTGTTGTTTCCAACCTGTTACCAAGGCTGAGCAGCATCAGCAGATTGAAGAGAACCTTTGAAAAGAAATGCTATCATCAGAACCTGCAATAGCTTACTATTGTTATTTCCAAATCAAAACAGTCTTTTGTTTCCCATCTTATCTGAGAAACACCTTAGGATTTATTTCACATTTCTCTGAGTGGTCCTTTGGAGTTGATTTGATTGGGGTGATGGCAGAGTTTAGAACTGGTGTGGCTTTCTCACTGACTGCCATCCTGACTGCCAATACCCAGTTGGACAAGTTCCCTTAAGACACCTCTTTCTTTGCAATGCATTTGAAGCATACAATGCCAGAGACTAATAGTAATTCATAAATGGAACTACACCAACTTAAAATTGCATTCTATTCATCACAGCCTTTTCTAGATTGTATTCGAGGGATTATAATCAAATCAGTGCAAACTGCTGTCTCTGAAGTCAGGGCCCGTGTAGTTATTTCTTTTAGCAGAATGTTTTCAAGGAAATTGTTGACTTTATGGCTATCACCTGATATAAAAGAAAGCTTTCACAAATTGGATGATCCACCAGGACAGATTCTGTCATAGTTCTCAATTCTGAAGTTTAGAGCAATATGACGTACCAGTTTATTTATTTTATTTCTTTATTTATTTTCTAGCAGCCAAAGCTTCTTAGATATCAATGGCCTAATCCCAGAAAAATATTTAAGGCATAGGTAAGTCCTATGAGATAGCTACATAGAATAGGAAACAACATCATGCAATCTATGGAAGTCTAGAACGTGGGGTGTAATAGCAAAAGTTAGAAAGCCTGAAAGAGTTTAAATGAATCAGGTCCCAACAATATATGAATACGTGTAATTCTGGTCTGTAAAAAAACTAAAGGTTAAAAAAAATCTGTTTGCCTAGCCAAAAAGTTTTTTTTTTAAAGGGGGTGGGAGGCAGACAAGACATGGAATTCTCAAGTGGCTGGCTACTATCTGCATCATAATTTTATCAACAGTCTGATGCCTTTGATAAGATAAAACATTTGGTTTCCTTTTTAAAAATGCCCCTTCTTTTCATGCCAGGTGCCAAAGTTTATAAAAGAAAGGTGACATTTGTTGAATTGTACAATGCACATAATTGAAAGGTTTTAGACAAATGAATTAATGTTTTCTACAACTAAATATGGTTGATGAATATTCTGGGGAAAAATTTTTTATGACAGTGCTATAGGACATGGGCTTCAGTGAAATCCTTTGCTACGGCAATGGGAAAACTGCAAAGAGGAAGCAGTGATGGCTACTTATCATGCCAGCCTGTTGTGGCCCGGCAGGAGCCGTTGGAGCTGCCACCAGACTCCAACAGCGAGGGGCCCTATGAGTCGGCCCTGGAGGATGTGGAGGACCCTGGACAGGGTTCCGACTCCCGAGCAGGGTGCAGAGAAACTGGATGGCCACCAGGTGGCGCCTGAGCATTGGATCAGTGGGGAGGAGACAAGAGAGAGTGATCCAGAAACCAACAGTGAGTTGTTCCGGGATGCACACCATCAAAGGGCTACTTGGCGTCAAGAACAACTACGTAATGGTATCCTTCTGCGACGACTGCGGGAGGTGGGAGTGGGAGGCACTGTTTTGCAGTGGTTCTCCTCCTACCTCTCGGACAGGTCGCAGTCGGTGTTGGTCGGGGGGCAGAGATCGTCCCTGAGGCCCCTAACGTGTGGGGTGCCACAGGGTTCGGTCTTATCCCCCCTACTATTTAACATATACATGAAACCGCTGGGCAAGATCATTCGGAGGCACGGGATAAAATACCACCAATATGCGGACGATACGCAATTGTATCTGTCCGCCCCGTGCCAACTCAATGAAGCGGTGGACGTGATGAACCGGGGTCTGGAGGCCGTTAAGAACTGGATGAGTGCTAACAAACTGGTACTCAACCCGGACAAGACCGAGTGGCTGTTGTGCTTCCCCCCCAATAATTTGGCTAATATACCAACGCTTAGGCTGGGGGGTCAAATTTTATACCCCTCAGATAGGGTCCGCAACTTAGGAGTCCTCCTGGACCCACAGCTGACTTTTGATCACCAGCTGTCAGCTGTGACCAGGGGGGCATTTGCCCAGGTTCGCCTGGTCCGCCAGTTGCGGCCCTACCTAGACCGGGGGGCTCTCACAACAGTCACTCGAGCCCTTGTGATCTCTAGACTGGAATACTGCAATGGGCTCTACATGGGGTTGCCCTTGAAGTGCATCCGGCGACTGCAGCTAGTCCAGAATGCAGCCGCGCGAGTGATAGTGGGCGCACCGCGGTTCGCCCACGTTACACCTGTCCTCCGCGAGCTGCACTGGCTACCTGTTGGTCTCCGGGTGCGCTTCAGGGTACTGATGACCACCTTTAAAGCACTCCATGGTAGTGGATCTGAGTACTTGAGAGACCGCCTTCTGCCGATTACTTCCCTAAATCGACCAATTAGATCGCACAGACTGGGCCTCCTCCGAATCCCATCTGCCAGTCAATGCCGACTGGCGACCACACGGAGGAGAGCCTTTTCTGTTGCTGCTCCGACCCTGTGGAACGAGCTCCCCATGGAGATCCGTACCCTCACCACTATCCAGACCTTCCGCGCAGCCCTCAAGATCTGGCTCTCCCAGCAGGCCTGGGGATAGGCTTCCAATTCACCCGCCCGAGTGTTTGATTGTTGAATGAAAGTTGTGTTTTACTATCTTTTCTTTGTTCACATATTGTTTTGTTTTGACCTTGCACCCCCCCCCCTGTGGTTGTAAGCCGCCCTGAGTCCCCTCAGGGAAAAGGGCGGCATATAAATCCCAATAAACCTATAAACCTATAAACCTATAATTACAAGAGGTAATTACACTCAGCTGATGGTCATTAAGCTCCTCTCCAGACTATAAAAGAGACTGCTTGTGCCACGCCCTTCTTGCAGAAGTCAACCCTTGGACTAAAGAGAAATGAACTTGGCAGGCTGTATTGCTGCCAGAGTTAGTCTGAATTGCTGCCAAGCTTTGTCGGACCTGCTGCCAAGGTCCTTATCTGTTTGTTTATTTGGCTTTCAGCCACCGAGAGTCTGGTCTTGTTATTAAAGGACATTCCATTTTACACTTGTCTTGGCTTTCGTTACTGGACGGAGGAGGGGATCAGAACACTAGCCTATATTCAGTGTTCATCCATGAAGATGTGAGCTTAAGAATGCAAAGGCTAGAAACATTGCGCTTCAAGGTATGTTACACTCTCGCTCTCTCCTCCCCCACCTATCCAGACCTACATTCAGGTGTTATTAAAACCAGAAAAGCCCCCTTCCTATAATCAGTCAGTGGGCATACAAGCACAACTGTCTGCCCTATGAAGCCTTCATCTTAAATTACTCTACAGTTGGGCAAACTATTCTGAAGGCTGTGCAACCTGCTAGGAAAAAAAACACACCTAGCCACACAACATACCACAATTATGTTCTTTGATGAGACAGTATCAGGCAAGAGTTGCTCCTCAGTGATTTTGTTTATTTGTTGGAGGGGAGATCATTCTTAAGTGGGATTATCCAACTTAAATATTCCCCTTACTAGGAATATATAAGTAAACTGGATATGGTAGGATTGTTTTTCTATATATGTAATACACTTCACAGTATTAATGAAAGACCAAATATATTAGAGGGACAATAGACTTTGGGGAGGGCGGGTGTCTTAATTTCTTAACTTTGGCTATAAGCCTAAAAACAATGCCAATGTTTGTGTCAGAATATACCTCAATGAACATGATATAGTTGTTTGCAGTAGCCTCTTTAACACCTAAGTAATACAACCTGTTCCATAGGAAAAAATAAACCATATTACGTCTTAATCATGAAATGGGATTGTCCAATACTGAGGGAAGGGAAAAGATGCCTTTAAAAAGAATTCCCTGGAATGGCAACATGTCCATTAGGAAAAGCTCTGAAACTGCAGCAGAAATACACTCAAGAAATTAAAATTGCAAGCAAAGCAGACATGCATCCCCATGACAACAAAATGAGAACAAACACCCTCTTGAAAGCAAAGAAGAATAGATGCTTAAAATGAATAGAAGAGAATTAAAAGCAGAAAGAATTTCCTGAAGGAGAGTCAGAAGCAAGACAAAATAAATTTCCTTGTCTGTACAAACTGCAATATTTGTTCATTTTTGTTCATTTTTCATGTTTTTGCTGACACAGAAAACTAGAGATCTGAACTGGACATAAAATAGAGTTAATTCAGTACTTCCCTGATCTTTGCCATGATTTCATGGAGATCAGTGGTGGGTTCCTACCCGTTCAGACCAGTTCGGATGAACCGGTAGTGGTTTGTGGCCTGAGTCGCTGGAACCACTAATGACCCAGGCCTGCCACACCCTGAACTGGTTCTCTGGGTGGCACCATCTTGTTTTTTGCTTTTGCGCATGCACAGAGCAATTTTTAGTGTACTGTGCATGTGCGCACAGCGCATATCAAGCATGACCACAAACAAACCGGCAGTAATGACTGCTAGAACCTGCCCTTGATGGAGATGTATGTTTGTATGTACAGGATGGGTGGGGAGGGAGGAAGGGAAGGAGGGAGGGAGGGAGGGGAAGAGAGAGAGAGAGAAAGAGAGAGAGGGGGGAGAATGGTTTAAATAATTTTCAATTATTAGAAAGTCGGGGGGGGTTTTCTTTTGTGACATACTCAAATTCACGAATGGGATTAATTATTCAATAAATACCTGAAGGACATTTACTTTAATTCTTCTTATTATAAATCTATGAAACCAAAATCATCAGTCATTTTGTAAACGTCACCAAACATATTTCTGGAGCAGGGCAAGCATTTGAGATAGAAGATAGATAGTTAGATAGTTAGATAGTTAGATAGTTAGATAGTTAGATAGTTAGATAGTTAGATAGTTAGATAGTTAGATAGTTAGATAGTTAGATAGTTAGATAGTTAGATAGTTAGATAGTTAGATAGTTAGATAGTTAGATAGTTAGATAGTTAGATAGTTAGATAGTTAGATGGATGGATGGATGGATGGATGGATGGATGGATGGATGGATGGATGGACGGACGGATAGATGATATAGGTAAATAGACACACACACAAACACACACACACACACCTCTAACATGCTTAATCCCTGAATGACCTGGGATTTTTCTTGCTTTTAAATGCAACTGTTTATAAACTTTCAAATAATGGTACAGTAAACACTATGTCTACTTACAAAAGTATTTTATTTTTACTTGGTTTACAGTTTGATGCTATAAACTGTCTTTTAGAAATAAGATTTGTTAATCAGTTAATCAGTTAACAACTGTAAAGCATTACAGGAAGTCTTAAAGGAATTATTATTTTAGTTGGAAGTGTTTAATGAAAACAGCTTCACCCATGATGGTGGGAGTTGTTTAAATAAATCTGAAGGTGATGATTACAAATAGGAGCCCTGAGTAGTCCTGAAGAAGTTGCATTTTGTTTTGGTGCTTTATGTCAGGTTTTTTTTTTTTTTTTTTTTTACTTCTGGGGACTGCCTGGACAAATCCCTGCAATTTTCTTGGCAAGACTTTAGAAGTGGTTTGCCCTTTCCTACTTCCTAGGGCTGAGAGAGAGAATGACTGGTCCAAGGTCACCCAGCTGGCTTTGTGACTAAGGTGGGACTAGTATTCATGGTCTCTGGGTTTCTAGCCAGGTACCTTAACCACTACACCAAACTGGCTCTCAGTAGAAGGACTAGGGGAGACATGATAGCAGTGTTCCAATATCTCAGAGGCTGCCACAAAGAAGAGGGAGTCAAGCTATTCTCCAAAGCACCTGAGGGTAGAACAAGAAGCAATGGGTGGAAACTAATCAAGGAGAGAAGCAACCTAGAATTTAGGAAGAAATTTCCTGACAGTTAGAACAATTAATCAATGAAACAACTTGCCTCCAGAAGTTGTGAATGTTTCAACACTTGACATTTTAAAGAAGATATTAGATAGATAACCACTTGTCTGAAGTGGTGTAGGGTTTTCTGCCTATGCAGGACTAGAAGACCTCCAAGGTCCCTTCCAACTCTGTTATTCTATTCTGCTCTGCTCTGTTCTAATCTAATCTAGAAAGAACTCTAGATAGACTGTTAAGTGCTCCTTGTGACCAACATAGCATTTAAAAGTTGTGCATTCAAAAGCCCCTTCCTCTGCTATAGCATCAGATCAAGATTATAGCCTTGTGAGATTATTTTATGAACAAAAAATCAGAAAGATTTGCCAATATCTGTGCAGATGAAAGATAGATGCCATAACTTGCTAAAGCAGCCAAACTGATTTGTTGGATTAGAAAAAAGACAATATTGATGTTTATTGGTGACTTGAAACTCGGTAGGTAGGTAGGTAGGTAGGTAGAAAGATAGAAAGATAGAAAGATAGAAAGATAGAAAGATAGAAAGATAGAAAGATAGAAAGATAGAAAGATAGAAAGATAGAAAGATGATAGAAAGATAGAAAGATAGAAAGATAGAAAGATAGAAAGATAGAAAGATAGAAAGATAGAAAGATAGAAAGATAGAAAGATAGAAAGATAGAAAGATAGAAAGATAGAAAGATAGAAAGATAGAAAGATAGAAAGATAGAAAGATAGGATAGATATTCTGGATTATAGTCTCGTCCACAGAATTAGTGATATTTGATAGGTGAATACCTATCAGTATTTGGATTGCATAAGTAAGTCCAGGATGTTTGGCCTCAATAAAGACTTTTGGCATTGCTGCCTGCAGGCAGCTCAACATTATGTTTTCGCTAGCCTGTCATTTACATTGCTCTTTGCAATAAGAAATTTATGCGTACAGCCAGCAGACTACACCATATATATTTAGGAACAGCTGACACATAAAAACATTAAAATAATTTCTCACACTTCGTGAGCACTGGCAAATCTCCCATATCTACATATTTATATCACTATCTACTGTTGTGGATGTGACAAGCTGTACCTTTTAATTTATTGCAGAGTCTCACCTGAATAGCACCAAGGACTCAGTGAGCAAACTAAACATCATGACTCACACACTAAATCAAAAATGTCAGCCCTGCTTATTATCTTTTTAGATGTTTCTAATTTTAGGAGCAAACACACCCTATCTAAAGTATCCTTCAATTCAGAGTTATCTGTAAATGTCTCACCTGCTTGCACTTGTAAGAAAGGAACATTGTTTTGCTGCTTTGATTATCCCCTGCCTGGTTTTGGCCTCGAATGTCTTTTGGAAAGCTAAGCAGAAGCAAAAAGTGCATCAAGCTTTCTTTCCTTGATTCTAGAGCTTGCCAGTGTTTATCACACTGCCTTATCTCCCAATTCCTCACTCCAATATAATTGCTTACCTGTCTTCTTTATTCAGACATCTATTCTGACCCTAACTTGGATTTACCTCCCTTGGAAATTTCCAGGCTTTAGTTACCCAAACTTCTGCCCATACAGTTTCTTTCATTCCTAGTACTATATGAGGCTTCCCCCCTCTCCCCCAATATCTTATTTTTATTCTCTACATGTTGTATACTGGGTTAGCATTTAGAATATTCAGAAACACTGATGGTAGAAGCAGTTTATAGAGTCAAGGTGGCACAGTGATTAGAGTGCAGTACTGCAGGCTACTTCAGCTGACATCTAGCTGCAGTTCGACAGTTCAAATCTCACCAGGCTCAAGGTTGACTCAGCCTTCCATACTTCCAAGGTGAGTAAAATGAGGACTCAGATTGTTGGGGGAAATATTAAAACCACTTATAGAGGTATGTAAATATAAGTCTCTAAATATAAGTCTAAGTGCTAAGTTTATGATATTTGTATAGCAATGGACACAAACTTCATATAGTAACTATGGCTGTGTGCAATGGAATATAAACATAAAGGTTCTGTTCCCACAGCACAAATGATTAAGTCATCCCTTCTGCCATTTGGTTGACTTGCTTTTGTGGAGAAGCAGCACACATGACTTGGTCGGAACTTTTTTGGTCCTTTCATCCACCCCAAAAGGAACTAATGCCGCTTTCCCTGGTATTTTTTTCCATCCTTTGGAGGAAAAATATCAAAATCCACTGTGTTGTGATTGCAGTTGGCATCACAGTGGAAGCTTGGATGGGGCTGGGTAACCTATATCCAATTCTACCTCTTTTTCACCCCGCATGGCCACAGGGGTACCTGTAACCTGAAATGATCATCAGGATTAAGTGGGTAGAAAGATTGTTTTTGTGGGTGTAGAATACTCTAAAACATTCTAAAGGGCCTCAATATACAAAAGTGGGGCTTCTCTAGGGTTTATCTCTACCGTAGATATCAGAAAGGACAGTTAACATTCCTCTCTTGACAGCGTGATCATTGAGGTCCACTGTATTTCCACATCAGATACGTTGCAGATGAATCTGTCAAGATTCAAGAGAGAGTTTGCTAACTTGGTGAAGAATAATTTTTATTCTAAACCTGCAGTCGGATTTACAATTACTAAAATGTCAATCCATCTTTAATTGAGGTGTTGTTAATGAAGTTGTAATCCCGCTTCACAGATTTCCTGGTGGAAGGATCAGATAGTGATTCTATGCTAACTTATCTGGGAACACCAAACCCAACTGAATTTGATGGAGCTTACTTTCAAATAAAAATCTGTAGGATTGCATAGTCACTGGGGTTGTTTGAAATACTGGCAGTGTTTGAACTCTAAATCAAATTATTTCATTCCTGAATGCTTATTCATTTTAACTCCTCAACTTGATTTTAGATGCTTAAATTAGGGCGCTGTCGTTCAGTATTGCTTTATTTACATTTTTTTAAAAAACCAATATAGACTGAGTACCATTTGCAAGCCACATATACTATGCTTTTCAAAAGACAATAATTAATGAAAGGTGTGTCTCCTATCAGGGGTGTCTGCAGGAAAATTGATCCCACAGGGCTTCAATCCTATGGCCATGATCACCATTCATGTTATTTTTTTTACCCCAGCTCTGCCGATAGCCTAACTTCCACTGAGTGCATCTCAAAGTTTACCCATCAAATATTGGGCTTTCTTGGTGCTATCCCAAGAACTCGGGGACATTTTTTTTTTACTTTCCATATGGCAGCACATTGATTCTTTCACAGTATACTCATCTGAGTGTTCTTCCCCAAGACAAAGCCAGACACCTTATAGAGCACAATGCATTCTGTTTTCAGGATTGCATAATTGTGTCTTTTAGCTTCTCTGAAAGCGAATGGACAATCTTTATCCTCCAGAGCTAGCTTAGCCTGTCTGCAAGCTTGCGACTTCATTATATCTCACAGCTGGATAACATGGATACAAAAGGTTCTGTGCCGGAGTGAATGGTGTTCATTGAAGTGAATTGTTATATTGATTACCTTAATATTGGTTCACGGCACTAACTGCAAGGAGAGAGAACTAGAAGGCAGATTATTATTTGCATAGAAACCTTCTGTTGAAGAAATGACTCAACCAAGCCAAGTATCAGCCTCCATAAAATTCACATTCGGGGGGTTGGGGGAGAATCCCTCTTGCTTATTAGATATCATTTACTGTATATTCTTGTTGCTTAATTTTGAATGGGAAATAGAGGAGTAGTAACCATTTTTCCTCTCTTTCTGGACACTCCAGAGCACTGAACTCTAAAGACTTACACACTATTTGTTCTAACGCTGGAAAAGACCTTCAGGAATTGAGTCAACTCTTGAGAGTCAAAAAGCTCTCAACCTGGTACACTTTTATAATTCCAGCCCACATATGAAACTATGATCTAGGAACTGCATTGTGTACTTAATCTCCTGACTTCTCCTGAGCCACAGCAGAGAAGAGATAGCATCATTCTATGAAGCATGTTACTAAGAACATCTCTGTTCGTCTCTGCACCATTGTAGACCCGATTCGGTTCAGCACCTAGAAATGTTTCTTCCTCTCATGAACACAATGTCTCCTTTCACTGACAGACTAGATTCCATTGTTTGCTTGTCTGGGTCTGGAAAAGCAGCAAATTCAGCAAAGGCTGGAGGACCACATATGGAGATCTAATGCTCTTGGATCTAAAGAGGTTCCTAGGTGGCCACATGACAACAATGGCAAGGAATCCCTTTGCAGATTCTTGGATAATGCATTAGTTGCATTCCCCACTGCTATAGGTAGATTGGGCCTAAGTGACCCATATTTTAATAGCTTCTTATTTAGATTACTGTAACATGCTTAACTATTGCAAGTAAATTATAGCCAGCATAATATATTATGCATTATGCATTCTACAGATCAGAAAGTAGCATACAGTACTTCATTTGTTACTTTGTTCTTCTCTTTATTGGCAGATCTTAGGCTTGTCAGACTTCATTGTTATTGTTTGTTTGTTTGTTTTAATAGAATAAGATTTCTATTAGATTTGTGTTCAATTTCACTGCAGAATTTCCAAATGTCCATGTAGTAAAATGACATCTCCTTTCGGTCAAAGCTTAACTAATGATGACTTCATACATAAATCCATGTATTTTTCTTGGCAATACAATGCAATTGATTTTATGCTATTTTCTTTAGAATAGCTTTTTGCTTCCCAATCTAGTCCACAACCCAGGCATTTCCTTAAAGCATTCCATCCAACAACTAACAAAATGTAATCCTGCTTAGCCATGAAGCCCAAACAAGGTCAGCCAGTTATATTTCCTTGCTGAGCTTCTAGGTAGGGTTAAGGTTGGAGACTGGTTATATATAGTATCTAGTTATTTACCTGCATGTAAGGTGAACCTATACAGCAATGCTTTTATGGCTGCCAGCAATGACATTAATTTCAGCAGTTTCTTTTAGTAGTATTGTGTTGTGGTTTTTTTGCTATTATTAAATATTCTCCTAATCTAAATGTTAGTGAAAGTATATTTGGGGTTTGTGCATGAAATAGGGAAGAAGCAATATTCTGCAAGTTAGTCAGAAGCATTGATTGTTTGACTGATGGATTAAATGGATTGTGTGCCATCAAGTCATGTTCAACTCCTAGAGATTGCATAGATAATATTTTTCCATGACAATCTATCCCTCACCTGTTCTTTCAAGATTCCCAATGGTGCACACATCATCACTAAGACCTGCAGTGGCACAGCAATTACAGTGCAGTACTGCGGGCTAATTCTGCTGACTGCCGGTTGCCTGCAATTTGGCAGATCGAATCTCACCAGGCTCAAAGTTGACTCAGCCTTCCATCCCTCTGAGTTGGGTAAAATAAGGACCCAAATTGTTGGGGGAAATAGGCTGACTCTGTAAACCACTTAGAAAGGGCTGTAAAGCACTATAAAGTGGTATAGAAGCTTAAGTATTATTGCTATAGTTATCACTGTAATGGAGTCCATCAATTTCTTGTCTCTTGTCTATTTCTATCACTTTGTTCTCTATCATGGTAAAGCCTAACCATTAATAAGCCAGCATTTGTCTATGAAGTTCCCATTGCCTGCTATCTATATATGTGCTTAATGTTTGAAATCACTGAGTCAAAGAAATGCATTAAAGAGACTAGGCATGAACACATTCTGTTATGTATGACACCAATACAGATATGACATAAAAACTAGTGCCAATCATTTGCTATTCACGGCAAATAGATGCCAGTTCTTGTACAAAGAAAGCAGCTGCCCATTGTAAGCAAGTATTGCCATACAATTATGTTCTGTATTATAAAAGCCTCCAATGAAATCCTGAGTGATGATAACACTCATCATGCTATTTCTTAATAAAGGTCACTTAGCTGTAGAGACTGAATAAACAAGGACCATCTGGAAAAATAATTACCCAAACAGCATCTTGATTAAAATCAAGAAGATATTTAGGGACAGAATAAAGCAAGCCATGAGCAATTCAATGGAAAAGTCATGCTTGGCATGCATAAAGTTCCAACTTTAGGTCCTGTGTGTCATTTTGTGTTGTTTGTCCATCACCATCATCATTGAAGACCTCAGCACCATTTTTAAAATCATATTGAGATTTAGTTGTGGTGTGTCCAAAGATGACTGAAGAGATCAATTGTGGCACACTATGTTCTCACACATGTTGGATAGATATGTTGTTGCACTAAGCTCTGGTCTTATGTAGTTTGTGCTTCATAAGCTTCAAAAGTTCAGCCATAACTTTGTGGATGAGGTCATTCGAGGTAGGACATCTTTGTGCCAGAATTTTCCAGGTGCTTATGCAACCTCAGGGAGTGAGGTTTAGTGTAACCTTTAGTGTGTCTTTGAAATATGTTTTCTGCCCTCTAAACAAGCATCTTCCAGCAGAGTGGTCTGTAAAAAGCAGCTGCTTGTATACGTGCTCATCCAGCATACAAATGACATGACCTGCCCATTGGGTCTGTGCTCTCATCATCAGTAGTATGGACTGAGGGTAGACATGTTCTAGATAAAATGTCAATGTCTGACCCTTTATCTTGCCATCTGATGCCTAATTTCCTGCAAAGACAAATCATATGGAAATGGTTGAGCTGTCTTTCATGCCTTTGATGCATGGTCCATTTTAGGAGACTCTGGAGAGCAGATTCCCCTCAGTATAGATAAGATTCATCTATAGTCTAATTTAATACAGTGAAGTTTTTATACCCAATATTGCTAAGGCATAATAAAGTGTTTTAATGTAATCAAATGTTTTAATTTAGTAGACCACTGTAGTGCTCTGGATATGATTCATTTCCCCCAAAAATAGTAGAAATAGAAAAATGCTTATCCATTAATAAGTAACTGTTCATTAGCCACAGGGCCACCAAAAATACTGAAGGGTTCTTAGAATTTAATTTGGAAATGGATTCAACGCTCACATTTCGCAAGCAGTGGAGAGGGGGATGTCAACAAAATAACAACTGTTAGTTGTAAAAATCATTTACACTGTTTCAGAGCTACTAACCTTCTAATACGGATTAGTAACTGATAATGAAATGAGATTGAAATTAATCCCAGTTTTCACTAAAGTCTTCCATGTGTCATGAAATGCCTTCCACTTTCAGTTTTCCTAATTCCTGCAATTTTTTTCTAACTCAGTTTCAATGAGAGAGTACATGTTTTGCAACTAGAAGACAAGAATTTGGAAAAACATGCGAAAGAATAGAAAATTCTGTTCAAGCAATTCTGTGTTCGCATTAATTTGAAATAGGGAGTAGTTTTGAAAGATGACTAAATGAACATGGCAGCATATCTAACAAAGAAAAGGGAGGGGGAGGAAAATAATGTAAATAAGAAAAATGGGAAGGGAGTAATCTCAATAGATCTTTCTTTGACAATCTGAACAAAACTTGACTGAACTTAAACAATTCTAGAGCATTATTTCTAGAGGTCTTTCCACTTCCTTTAACAGAAGTGACCATAATAGATTTTTCCCGGTAGTGGTAAAGGACCATCCCATTGACAGGAAGAGCTATACTATTAGTATATATTCCCAGAAGTGTCACCTGTGATGGTCAAGTCAGAGATGAGAGATTAAACTAAATATGATCCACTGGAAAACCCATTTTAGTATTCTGCCAAAGAAAACCAAATAGATGTTCACAACCAAAACAATGTGGACATGACACTGGAAAATAAGTCAGCCAGGTTGAAAGATATGAGCTACTGAGGGAAAATAATAGAAGACAAATATCAACAAACACTGGTACCTATGGCATGGCTGAATTAAAGCTGAAAGGGTGTCCAGCTGCTAAAGTAGCCAGAGTTAAAAGAAAACTTCAGTGTTGCAAAGAGATTCTTAACATTGGAACCATGAATCAAGGATATGTCAAATTTGAATATTAACATTCTGGGTATGAGCAAACTGGAATGAATTGGAATGAGTCACTTCATATCAGAGGAGCATCAGATCTCCTTCTGTGGACAAAAATAAAAAAATAAAAGAAATGGAGCCACCATCTTTATTATTAATGAAAAAATGGGCTCAGTGTATAAAAGAAAGCTGGAGATAGATTAATAATATTCTGCAATTCTGATGCTGTGACAAATGCCTCCTTCCAACCATTTAACAATGATTCTTTATATGGACATCACTGGATAAACAATGTCAAAATCAAAATCATAGTTGGAAAAATTCTATTTGGTCACCAAAAACAGTGCTTCTCATGATTGAGGCTGAACCCATGAACTGTATCTTGCAAAATTGCAACTTAAAACAGATAAAATATTCAGATCCAAATATCACTTCAGTAACATGAAGACAAAGAGTAATTTACAGGATTCCATCTGATTAAGAGAGCTCCTCAAAAAGTCTAAAATTTCTGACATCATTATACAAAGACCTGCAAATAGAACTTCTCAGGGGGGAAAAAAAGTACCAATAATAATGTAAAAAAATTTAAAATCTGTCCAATTAAATGTCCAGTCCCAGAAAACAGCAAGAAGGGGGAAGGAGATATTTAAAGAAGCCGGGGATGGCAATTGAATGGAAGGGACAAAAGGTTTATTTAAGTGAATTACAGAAACAAAGGAAACTTTGTTCATTCAAAGAGGGGTATAATAAAATCTACTGGAGAAAGAAGGTATAAAGAAAAGATAATGTGAATATAGAGACAAATTATACAAAACAACTTCCCTAAATCAATGATACATATCGAGACTTGATAACCGAACAGACATTCTGAAAAGTGAAGTGAAATGAATTCTAGGCAATATTGCTAAATGAAATTGTAGGAATTAATGTAATATTAGCAAATCTCCAAAATCTTAAAAGATAATGTGGTTTGTCAGCAAGTTTAGAAAAACAAATCCTCCATTCAATTGTATTTAAATCTGGGAAACCGTTGAGCAAGTTCCTGCAGTTTTCTTGGCAAGATTTTTCAGAAATGTTTTGTTATTGGGTCCTTTCTAAGGCTAAGAGAGAGTGACCAGCAATGATCACCCACCTGGCATCATGCCTAAGGTGGAAATGGAACTCATGGTCTCCCGTTCCTTACTTGAGGCCTTAATCAAACTGGTTCTGAGCAGAATGAAGAAGTCTCCACCATTCTGAGCCTCTGCACAAATGCTTCTCCCATAAGGAATACAGTAGGGACTTTTTTCCTCCTCTGTCTACAGTGCCTAGTTTGAAATCATTTTTTTTTTCTTTTCCTGACTGCTTTTTTCAATCTCCAATTTGGTCCTGCTCTGTCGTTTTTGGGCAGTTTGTCTGCTGTTGGTAGGTAGACGGGCAGAGTCCCAATCTCTTTATCAAAAAATGCTAACCCTCACCCCCAAAACTACCCTCTTTAAGGACATCACATCCAATCAACAGTGAGTTTCACTTATTTTTACCACTGGTTCACCCCGTGCACGCACCTTCTGTGAATGCGCCTGGTCTTCCATACATGCACCTTCCATGTATGCCTTCCTGGCCTCAAAAACATGGCTAAATAGGACGGTTGAGCGCCAGGGTGGGTGGGTGAGCATCCTGTGATCTCTGCTACCAGTTCACCAGAACCGGTATGAACCGGCTGAATACCACCTCTGCATCCAATATATTTATGCTTATATCCGAACATTCCTGCTGATCCAAATAAACAAGGCAAAACGAAATGACAGCATTTGCTGCCCTTCCTCTCTGCATGTTTTGCCCTCAGCTCCTGATCTGGGAAAATCATCGGAGAGCAGCAAGCATTTGGTTCCCTCAGAGGTCACCAGCTGCTCAGCAGTCATCCCCATCTCTGGGTCTTTGGGATGCATCTTTTAAAAACATAACGCGGGGTGCTACAACTCGTGAATTGCCAAATCTTCCTTAATGAGGACCATTGTGAAAATCCCAAAGAAAGGTCAGCAGAAGATGAGGCACTGTCATTACTTGCTCTTTCAATCAGAAGGTGATAGGAGAGAGACAGTGAGATGCTTCCTTAACAAGGGAAGTGAGAGCCTCGCTTTTCACTTCTCTTAAAATAGCCCAATTGAACTATCTGCATTACAATTTGCTGCCAGCTGTAATTGGAGATTATGCATGCATATCAACTCTCCTTTCAAAACATTACATTTTGCATTATTTATCCAGGGAAGCAAAATCTTCCCTGCTTGCCTATGGTTGGTTTTGAAAATCTGATACTAAAATCCGTGTTAGAGCTTGATTTTTAAAAGAAGTGACAGCAAGTGGCCCTACTGGTATCAGAGCCTTTTGGCAAATGTGCCCAGCACCTCACTTAGTAGAAAAAGACATTCATTGCTTTGGGATATTTGAATGACAATGATAGTTTAAATGTAGACAGAGTCATATCTGTTATATAATCTGTCACCGGTTAATCGTGTTTGGCTATAAAGATCAAAGAAGGTGACCCTGAATGAGACATTGTGGAGAGAATCCACCGTGAGGTTAAGCAATAAAGGGTTGAAATCATTTTGAAAAATCTATTTGTAACCCAAGGACATAGGTGAGCACAAGAAGTTTTGACTAAAGGTTGGTTTTAAATATGTGGCACCTGAGCTCACATTTATTCTTTACATTTCCAACAACACCACGCAATCACATTTTCTCAGACCTGTTCATTTTTCAATAGTTGTCTATGCACAAAATATCAACTCTTGCAAAATCAAGCACCAACTGACTTCAGACACAACCAATACAGTCTTTAAATTAAGTGCTATGCATCTATGGAACTGGAAGTCAGCAGAAAATTTTCTTAGGTTCCTAAGGTTTATCACCATGATAGGTTTATCGCCATATACAAGACTTCTGTTTCTTGGTGAACAAAAAGCTTGATCGGTAGCTACTGTTTGTTTTTACTTATATTAATGCCAGGCCTTAACTCTCATGAGAGCAGCTGAATAGAAAGAAGGTAAGGCAATGCATTTGAACAGAAATAGTATAAGTAGTAAAGATGGCTCAATGGCTAAGACGCTGAGCTTGTCGATCAGAAGGTTGGCAATTCAGCGGTTCAAATCCTTAGCACTGTAACAGAGTGAGCTCCCGTTACTTGTCCCAGATTCTGCCAACCTAGCAGTTTGAAAGCAAGTAAAAAATGCAAGTAGAAAAATAGGGACCACCTTTGATGGGAAGGTAACAATGTTCTGTGCGCCTTCAGCATTTAGTCATGCTGGCCACATGACCACAGAGAAGTCTAGAGGAGCCGAGACAGTGCTGGCTCCTCGACTTAGAAACGGAGATGAGCACCACCCCTAGAGCAGGAAACAACTAGCACGCATGTGCGGGAGAACCTTTACCTTTACCTTAGTATAGGTAGTAGTAACTTTGAAGGCCATAATCTGTAATGTTATCATTGATGTTGGCATTACGGTTTTGTGCAGCATAAATTAACATTATTGTAAAGGTTCCCTGGTTCTCTGAATGCCCCAATTTAAAAAGGACCCAATGCGAGGCTTCCCTCATATGATAATCATTTGAGAGTTTATTTACAAAGAAAGACAGGAAATTCACACAGACATTTTAGTCATCTTCTTGTTGTTGTTATTGTTCAGTCTCTAAGTCGTGTCCCACACTTCGTGATCCCATAGACCAATTAGTCATTTTGCTACTAAGTATAGAAACTATATGCTCCACCCAGGAGTATTTCTCAGCAATTCTCTCTTCCTTTGAAATAAATTTCTGAAGCAAATAAATTTTCTGAAGCAAAACAGTTGGAAGAGAACCTGAAAGAAACGAATGGCAAAGAAATGATCTGCTAGCATTCGCAAACATATTTTCACGTTTGTGTAAATCTTGAGTACCTTTCAGTATTTTATACAGAAGTACTGCCAGATAGCACATTGATGGCAGAAAATGGCTTGCTACAGAACTCTAAAATGAAGAGAATGGTGTCAAGGCCTTTTCCTCCACACTTAATTACCCATGGCTGAATAGTTCTTCAAGAATTCACAACTGATAGCTAGAAAAGATGCAAAACATTTGAATATAGTGATGTCCAATACTGATATTTAATCATTGGTGACATTCAGTGAAATTGTCTTGGTGACCATAGCAACTACATGCCAACTAGCTTTCACAATGGGTCAACTTAGGTGGGGGGAGGGAAGCCTTTGTCAGCCACAACATCTTATGACCAGCACACTAGACAAATAATATTCTTTGTAACAACAGAATATCTTGCCATGACAACTCTTCTCTTATTACTGTCTATGCATTATCTGGTCAGGAAGCATCAGAGATATGGAATTTGCATGATTAGTTAAGCCTGAATAATTATTTATCTATTTGGAAAACTTTGGCTCTATGTTGGTTTCTTACCTATGACGTAAACAAGGTCTTTTCTGAAGCAGAAGAATGAAGATGATGATGATATTGTACAACTATGAGAATTTTGAAATGATGATGTTCTGACTCATAAGTATAAAATTAGCATATATCTTTTCTGTGGGAAAATTTACGTACCGGTAGTTGTCTTATATCCCTTTAGTTCCATTCCTCAGAAGTGTCATTGCTATAGGAATTAAACCTATCACACAGCTGTGCTTTTGAATCTTTCCATACATGTGATAGTGGCCTTCTTCTGTTTTATTTCATTGCTTCCTGACTAGCTTTCCAATTAATTGTTACAAGTTTTAGTTGATGCTCATTTCTAAGGCTCTAGGTTTATTCCATATCTGTGTAAAAGAGCAACTCGCTATATAAGATGGAATAGTGATGTATTCCAGTGGTATCTGATAGTGCTGTTAAAATCAGATAAAAAGGTGTTTTGGAGTGCATGGAGATAGCTGCACAAATCTAGGAAGCTGATTTTTAAGGAGTTATAGATAGATGTTTTGAGTGCACTCCTATATGCATCTTCTTACTTTCATAGTTGAAGCTCTGTGCAGCACTACGGTCTAGCAAGAGTCAGTGAGGATAGGAACAAGGACAGCTTTTCAAAATCTTACACTGCTGACAATCAAAGACAAGCTGAATAAAGAAACAGAAAGAGGGCATCAAGATTATATGAGAGATTTTACAAGCAAGGAGTTGCTAAGAGAAGTCCATACAAAGCTGATCAAGAAGATGATTAGAGGATGGCACAAATGGCAGAAGATATGAAATTGTTTTGTTATTGGAAAGATACAGGTTGATAGATGGAAGAATATAATTTAAGCCTAGTGAAATTGATTGATAATAGATATAGCTTAAATAAATAACTGATAATGTTACTAATGTACATAATGTGTAGTGTTATGATAAGTATAATTGGATATGAATATTGAATATTGTATGGTATCCATGTAAGGAAGATTAGCAATCCCTTTGGATTATACATAAAGGTTAATAATAATATTAATGATAATAATTTAAAAAAGAACTAAGTTAGATACAATTAAAGTTTTGGTTATTAGGGAGAAAATGTTATGATACAGGATGTAGTCAAATAAAGGAGGGATAAGAATATCAATGCATATATAGATATGGGTATAACATAAGGAAATTGGATGTAAACTTTAAACAGTGATTTGGAAAGGAGGATTAGAAATTTTTGTTATTAAATATTATGGATGTTTAGCTAATTGGAAGGATACAAAGGTTGATAGATGAAAGTATTTAATCTAAAACTAGTTGGATTTAGTGAAATTTAGTAGCAATAGATATGGTTAAATAAACAATTGAAAATGATAATAATGTATACACATGTATTGGTATAACAAGTAGTAATTGGATATGAATATTGAATGGTACCTATGAAAAGAAGATGAGAAATGGTTTGGTTACATATAAAGATTAATAAAAAAAGAATTAAATTATGATAATGAATATAGTCAAATAAAGGAGAGATAATGATAACAATGTATATATAGGTATGGGTACAACATGGGGAAATTGGATGTAAATTGTAAACAGTGATTTGGAAAAGATTAGAAACCTTTGTTACTAAATGTTATTGATGTTTAGCTAGAATAGGTCATAAGGAATAGGGTTATTGGGATACTGGAAATAACAAATGAGATACCAGTACGTGGTTATGTCTTGATTTTTGGTATGTTTTGTGATGAAGGATATTTAAACAATTATAGTCAAATGAGAATGGGGGTAGGATGATGGCAATATGTACAAATATATTTGATTTAAAATACTAGAATTAATATGAATCATGGGTGACTGTGAAAGAAATGCACAAAAAAAATTATAATACACTTTCTACAGTATGTAAAGAAAGAGGATTTTTGGGGTTGTGTCTGTTTTGAAAACTAAAAATATTTTTTAATAAAAAAAAATCTTACAAATTTGGATGTCACAATAAATAAAAATGCCCAGTGTCAACTGCTTGATTGCTCCCTCTTGGCTCCTTCGGCTCATTTCATATTAAATGGGAACCAGACTGGCTCATAGAGTCATAAGCTATATTTCATTTCCTAGGTTGTGGTCCTGCTGTGTTACAAAACAAGCAATCCAAAGTTACTGGTTCACACACTAAACAAATCATAGATAGAAACAGCCTGAGTCTATATTAAGCATACATTAGTTTCATTCATCATAAACCTATGATGTTTTAGTACAATCTCTGACGCTTTTGCGGGGAGAGGCAATTGATATTTAGTTGAACCGACAATTAATCTTTAACTCAGAATATTTGTGTTTCACCTTTTAAGATATCTATCTCCGGATCATTAATTCTCATTTCAGAGACTATAACTTGGTAGGCATGCCTAAGGCATTCTTGTAATGCATACGAACAAACCTATGTTCCCATTTTTACATTAATATGGCATTCTCACACAAGTGGTAGCAGCACTGGAGTGAAATAGAAGCAATGTTCTTCTTATAACTAATGGTTACATTGAAAATGGCAGATGTAAAAAAAAATCAATATTTATTTTAAATTTGGGTGTCCTTGACAGAATGTTATCACCTTCAGGTGCTATAACCTGAACAGACCAAGTGATTTCTGAATGCAGTCATGAAAATGCACTATTTGGGTGACGAACTATCTAAAAGCATGGTGCTTTCATTCCAAAGCACTTAAGTCTTTTCCAACTTCTGAGATCAGACAAATAGGAACAATGAAAACAACAAGTATATAATTAGAGATGTTCTTAATAAATATCTGTTCATGAACTTTGAATAGTTATTTAAATAGTCAACTGACATTAGTAAGTTTCAAGTGTTGTACAGTAATAAATTATGCATTCCCGATTTTCTGTTTATAAAACCCTGTGACTTTGGCTAGGTGTTTTAGCTGAGTTCCCTTGAACAAGGGTTTTGCAGTATCAGGGCTTCATGTCAGCACTAGGTCATGTGCACGAAACAGCATAAATGGGGGAGGGGATAATGGACTGAACAACTGGGGTTTTAAGCATGTGAAGTACTACATTCCTGATGTTACAACGTTAAACAATACAATATTTAATCTAAAGTATACTAGCAGCTTTGTTCAAAAAGAAAAAATGTATGAAAACATCCAATTTGAAATGCCAGGACGTTTTCACTGCTTTCCTACAATATAAAGGCTATTCAGAGAGTGCAAGTGTCTCCCCATTTTCACTGGATGTTTCTTTAGCTATTCTGTAAATTAGGTCATAGATATGGATATGGATATGTGTTCTGACCCCCCTCGTCCCACACCAACACACTCCGAGTCAAAAATACTTTACGGAATTTATTAACAGACAGACAGGTCCTTAGCAGCAAACCGGCACAGATAAGCCTTGGCAGCAATCCAATACAGATAAGCCATGGCAGCAATACAGCCTACCAAGCTCACAATACTGTTCTCCAACATTCGTTAATGCATTGACTTCTGCAAAAGGGGCATGTGCACAAGCAGTCCTTTTATAGTCTGGAGAGGAGCCTAATTACCAGCAGCTAGGTGCAATTACCTCCTGTAACTGCGCAACTGTTCCTTACACCTATTAGCTCTCCGGTGCCGGGCATCCAGGAACAACTCACTGCTGACGTCAGGATCACACTCCCTTGTCTCCTCCCGACTGGTCCAAGGCTCAGGTGCCTCCTGGTGGCCAACCAGCCTCTCTGCGCCCTGCTCGGAGTCGGAATCCTGTCTAGGGTCCTCCAGAGCCGACTCATAGGACCCCTCGCTGTCGGAGTCTGGTGGCAGCTCCAACGGCTTCTTGCTGGGCCACAACAGATATGGATAGAGAGGATAGAGATAGAGACTGAGACAGATATAGAAATAGATACACACGTAAACACATACACATACACACATGCACACATCATAAAGCATTCAGCACTTTGTTCCAAACAAAGTTTGCAAATGTCCAGATCTTCGCCCTATCCTGAAAACTTTGATCATGATATCTGGTATAATTTAATTATCAGACTGTTCTTCTAGTTATACCTATGATTACCATCTCCCCCCTTTTTTAAAAAAAATGCCTATCTTCTTATTCATTGCTGCATTTCTTTTATTTGAATTTATGACCTGTTTTGCTTTTAATGCTGATATTTAAGGAGGCTTGCAACAAATAAAATGTTCTGATCTCCAAGCTAAAACATGACTTAAAATAATGCAACTTTTAATATCTTTTTTTCCCTCAGTGGTAAAGATTACTAACTATGGTAGCATCAGCTGTCATGAGATACAATGATAAACAATGGGAATTTTCCGCTATATTAAAGGAACAATTGGCCTCACTCTTTTCACTGATGTCATCTTGGCCAAACACTTTCCTGCATTTAACGTAATGCCTCTTTTTTATGATTCCAGAATGTTGAGTGGCCGAAACAACACCTGTTTTCCTCTTTGGAGCAAAATGCAAACATGTTTTTTTTTTTAAAAAAAGAGAAAAATCTCAAAACAAATTCTATACAAAAGAATGAGATAAAGATTCCTGAGATGGTTCCTGAATTATATGTGAGCCTTCTCTTTACTCATAAATTAACTAGGCCAGGACCTGGTTACTTTATTGGATGAGTACCAGAAGTGGCATTCAGCAGGTTCTGAGGAGTTCTGGAGAGCCAGTAGCGGAAATTTTGAGTAATTCGGAGAACCGGTAAATACCACCTCTGACTGGCCCTGCCCCCATCTATTCTCTACCTCCCAAGTCCCAGCTGATCGGGAGGGAATGGAGATTTTACAGTATCCTTCCCCTGCCACGCCCACCAAGCCACATCCACCAAGCCACGCCCACAGAACAGATAGTAAAAAAAAAATAATCCCACCACTGATGAGTACCAAGAATCTGTATTTAGGTTTTTGTGCCAGCCTTATTTTCCTTAATGAGTCACAAATGGATCTCTGTATGCTTGGTGATCTTTCTATCCTTCCCAAAGAAACTTAATCCTCTAACTATTTTTTTCTTCTTCTTCTTCTTCTTTCTTTTTACAGTACATCGCATTTGCTTCCCTCTTCTTCATTCTGGTTTCCATCACCACCTTTTGCCTCGAGACCCACGAGAGATTTAACCCTATCGTTAACAAGACAGAGAAGGAAATTGTTGGCAATGACACCCAGGTGCGGGTCTATCAGGAGACTGAGACGGAGGCTTTCCTGACCTACATTGAAGGGGTCTGCGTGATTTGGTTTACTTTTGAGTTTCTGATGAGGGTCATTTTCTGCCCCAACAAGATGGAATTTATCAAAAACACCTTGAATATCATTGACTTTGTGGCCATTCTCCCATTTTACCTGGAGGTTGGACTCAGTGGCCTGTCTTCCAAAGCCGCTAAGGACGTCTTGGGCTTCTTGAGGGTGGTCCGGTTTGTGCGGATTCTGCGAATTTTCAAGCTGACTCGCCATTTCGTAGGACTGCGGGTTTTGGGTCATACTCTCCGTGCCAGCACAAATGAATTCTTGCTGCTCATCATCTTCTTGGCACTGGGCGTCTTAATCTTTGCCACAATGATCTACTACGCTGAGAGAATAGGTGCTAAACCCAATGACCCTAGTGCCAGCGAACACACACATTTTAAAAATATCCCCATTGGCTTCTGGTGGGCTGTTGTCACCATGACTACCCTGGGCTACGGAGACATGTATCCTCAGACTTGGTCAGGCATGCTGGTGGGGGCCCTCTGTGCTCTCGCAGGCGTGCTGACCATTGCCATGCCTGTACCCGTCATTGTGAACAATTTTGGAATGTATTACTCCTTAGCTATGGCTAAGCAGAAGCTACCAAAGAAAAAAAAGAAGCATATCCCGCGGCCGCCCCAGCTGGGATCCCCCAATTATTGTAAATCTGTCATAAACTCTCCACACCACAGTACTCAGAGCGACACATGCCCACTCGCCCAAGAAGAAATGTTAGAAATTAACAGAGCAGGTAGGAAACCTCTTAGAGGAATGTCCATCTGACTTTTAATCTCCATCCTTTCTAGAGCTTGAAAGATTCAGTCAGACTGCATTCTTAGCCCAATGGATAGCACGTTATCCCATTATTGTCCCACTACCACAAATGGAATCATGTGTGGGACGTACAGGTTGCAGGGACAGGTGACAAACAGGAGAAGCTGATGAACAAAATTTAGCACTTGCACAGGTTTGCTAGGAGCCCTCCGATCAGTCCTGTTTAACGGGATACTTAAAGGCTCTGAAGGAATAACTAGATTGAGGAATATTTTCAGGGTTCTATAATTTTTACTGACAGACTACATTTTTTTTATTTCAAGATGGTTCACAAAGATTGTCTGCTGCCTAGTATATTAGCAGTCACGGGCACAGCTTTTGGCCCAGAAAGAAAAAACAAATATAACACTACATTCCCCCCCCCCCAGCTAGCTACTTTCCTTTTATACTTAGCTACTTCTAAAGTTGCAGAAAACCATGGATTTGGGGGTTTAGAAGAACAAAGCAAACAGTACCGGTAACTTACATCTACATGCAAATCCATAAGAAAAACACTTCCCCCCCCCAAGTGGTTTGCTTATTTACTTATTAGAAACGCAGCTTAGATTTGTTAAAGACATGTGATGAGGTTGAGAAAGGAACAAAGCTAAACATAAGGATTTTATCCTGTGGCAGGCAATTCCAACTCAGTAGGATCATACAGAAGCTTAGCATTTAGCATTCAAAACACAAGGCTCATCAATGCTTTCTCGTGAAAACTTAGTCTACAATCAACAGTTTCTGCAACCATCTACTATTGAAAGGCTGATGGAAAAGGGGGAGCATGGTGGCCATTGGGGGCAGATTTCTTCTGAAGAGCCTTGAGCGATAATCTCACAGGGTATCTTTTTAAAAAAACATAGAGATAAATGAAAGCAATAAGAAAATAATTCCATTCGGACGAAACTATTTTTCACATTGGTTCAACATAGAGGTTGGGGAATAAAAATACTAGTCATCATGGAATATGTTATAATATCCCATGGCTAGTGGTCAATTATGGGACTATCTCAGTTTTATGAGACTCCTCAAAGAGCACACAAACATACAGGGCTTTGATCTGATTAGTTCAACCCCATAATCTACCTCTATCCATGGAATATCATTGACCTATTCTGTGGAAAAAAATGTAATTTTAAGACAAACAGACACCAATTATTTTGGCTGGTGAAATCAATGTAAGTTGCAAGCCATGTGCAATATTCAGCCTAAGTGTCGGGGGTGGGACATTTCTAATTGGTATATATTGAGAAAAAAATAATCATTTATACAGCAGTTCATGCTAAACTTTAGGGGTAAGAATATGTTTAAAAGGATGAGCTTATGATGGTCTTGCAGTACCATTTATTTGTTTACTTTTGTGGAAAATCTAATTTATTGCTCCATGCGGTGAGGACTCTTCTCTTTCCATCTCATAGCCATGCATGCGGATGCTATTGAAAGAACACAAAAGAAGTATAACTTTCCTTTGTGTGTGTGGCTTCACCGGTGCCAAATGCTAATTTCTAAGAGATGACAAAGAGATAGTACAACTTTTCAGTTATTTCGTTGTGGAACTTGAAAATCCATCCAGATGGGTAAAATTTTCATTTTTGCCTCTGTTCTTTCCTGTGGATTTTTTTTTAAATCCTTTAATTTAATTTGAAGACTTCCATTGCTCCAGGCTGGCCACAATCCATGCAAATGACTGCCTCTTTACTATTTTACCCTTTGCACATACCTACGCATTCTTCTCAGGTTGCAAATGCTTATCACAAAGTCATCACCAAGAATAATGCAACTTCTTCATGAGTAAAGAAGTACATGTATGATTCTGTAACACAGGGATGATAAAACAATGCTTATGAAGCAGTATGCTGCATACTTCCAATTGCTGAACAATGTCCCTGCTTATTGGGTGCCTGTAATCCAGAGAACCAATTGGTTTTCACGAAGGCTCTAAAATCATATGTGACCCTTGTGTGTTAAAAAAAAAAAAAGGTCTGTGGCAACCTGTTATCATTGGTCTATTTCTTCTCACATGTGGAATTATGTGCAGTATGAAGTGAACTGTACTGTATGTGATATAAACCAAGCAGCTCTTTTGTACTGGTTATGACTGGGCTAGCACTTCTATGCAGCCCAGTTCATGTTAGGACATCAACAAATGGTTCTATACATGAAAAGGGTTATGTGCAGAAAACAATTGGCCAGCTTGCATGCATGAGCCTTAAAGTCAACAGTTTGTTTGTGCTTTTTCATCAGCTCCAAGAGCCCATCTGTAATTTGTTTAATAGAGTTGGATCACAGTACCTGGTTGTTTTTTCAATACAATAGAATCAAATGTTTAATACTTAATTGGCAGGGAGTGCATTAAGGAGTTGAGGAGGCTTCTGTCATATCCAGAATAAAGACATTTGGAGATTCCAAGGTGATAAAGTAAATCCTATTCCCGGTATATGAATGCCATCATAAGTTATACTTCTACGTATCAGCCACAGATATCCCAATCCTAAAAATGAAAAGCAACCAAAGAGAATCACAACTAACACCCAATTATTAGTGGATGTTGACCTAGATTTAGATAGCATCTACAAACGACTGTAGATGCTCACTTTATCCTGGGTTTCTTTAATTACTCTCGTTTTCATATCTGAAGAAACATGCTTTCTTTACAATTTTGTTATAATTCCTACCATGTAGTAATCAGCTACTACTTTGTTGCATAGAACACAAGGAAGTGAGCTGCTTCAGAGGCAGATTTAATGAACGCTCTGTGCACCTTGCAATAAGATATTGATCAGCGGTAGTCAGTTTCTGGTGCAGTAGGAAATTTTAAAATTAAAATATTCTACTCTCAACAGATTGAAATATCCCAAATTTTATTTGAACCTCCCTCTAATGACTGCTGCTAGTAGTAGCACTAGTAACACTAGTAAATTCCAGTGCAAAAATATTCCTTCATGTTTGCACAAGTCTGTTTTCTCCAGCTTTTACAGTCCATATTAAGGAAGAGGCAGATTTTCTTTTTCTGAAGAGTTTTGAAGTGATTAAAAGGCTACTGAAAAGAGTAAAATGGGTGCATTTGTGCATCAGATATCAAGCTGTCAACAGTCTAAGAGAAATATTTGATGCTCTTCCTGGGCTTGATGCAACTTTCCAGTGTTTAGAAGTAAGGAACCTGTTCTAGGCTACCAGATGAGCTGAAAGAAGTGAGCTCAGGTCACGTCTAACCAATGTAGTAAAGGTACGATAGAGGATAATATGTCTGTTTGTTGATTAAGGTGATATGAGCCTAAGTACCACACCATTTCATTTAGGATGGTCTAGCTGTCTCTGTTTGGAGGATTCATTAGAACCCACATAACCGACTTCACTATAGAATTGCACTACCTACCTCATAATGGATAGTTTACTTCAATAGAACTGTTTTGCCTTATTGAAGGAAAAAGTGATTCCTGATCTTAGTTGCACAGAAGCAAAATTATTAAGCCAACGAGGTATATTTGAATGCAGTAAAAGTCAGGCAAGATGTTGTGTTTGGTGAGCATATTTGCAGTTTTCAGTGCTTAGCGGGAGCATTTTCGCAAAATGGCTGGCAAAAAAGCACTCACCTACTCACATTCATTGATACGTTCCGTCTCAAAACACCCCCCATGTACCTAATGGCAGGTTAGTGATGGTGCTTCCTGCCATCCCCTCTAATAATTTCTCCTCCCCCTATTTTCAAAATGCAGTCTGTAATCTCATGTCAGTTTTGCCTTTTTCCTGGAACCTCTGCAGTCAGCCACCATTATTATTTCCTAAGAATGCCTGTGGCCCCATGTGAGTCCATAGGAAGTATATATATATATATCTCCCAATGAGAATAACCCTAAACTTTATTCTTCATTAAATGGTAATTCTACCCCAACTCATTCCATGCCCAGAGAGGTATTAGATTTAAGACAAAAATGAAGATATTCCAAGTCGTCAGATTTATAACCTACTTAAATAACTGATATAATAAATATTTATTTGTTTTAATTTGGGGCTAGTTATTGTCATGTTCTTTGGACTGGAGCCCTTGCCCTGCTTGATAACTTTATCAGGACCAAGAGCAGACAATTTGCATTTCAAACCTTTTCAAGAGGGAGAGAAAAAATCACCAGAGATTTCAGGCGAGCAGGCCCTTTGTTTACAAAAAGGAACAAAGACCAAAAAAAGCACAATACTATTTGTTTCAATCACTTAATTTAACACTGTTTGCTGCAATGATGAAGGCATAAGTGTGATTCAGGTCTGCATAGACCAGAGAAAGGGATACATACACATTACATTTCCATGAGTACACCATGAATATGGAGTTTACATAGCAATCTTTCTCCCTTGTGCCTGTTAGATTGGGAAATATTTTTAGAGGTTTCGCTAACTTTATGTTAAACATTTCTCTGCTGAGACTGATGAGGCTGGAGAAACTCACTGTGTGATTGCATGATAGTGTACGATAAGAAGTCTAAAAGCATGATGAGGTTAAGGAGAAAAAGATGGCTGATGGATACAGCTTTATTATATGGAGTTTATCATGCTTATTCACATCTTATAGAGGATCACTTGGGACAGATCCGTTCTGAACTGAAACAGCAAAGCTTAAACAATGATCCGTTGCTTCTTTTCTTTTTTTTTTCTTTTTTTTTTTTTTGAGGCACAAAAGTGAGATTTTTCCAGATTTTAATTGAAAGTCAATTTCATTTGGCTCTCTGCTTTTGCTATGCCAGAGATAGAGAACACAAGTAGAAACTGGACAGAATTTGAAGACTTGTTTACTTATTTCCCAAACTTGCACTGAATTTGAATTATTACTGGAACATGTCATCCAACCTTGATTTAACTTGTCTCCCAAGCATCATCATAATGGTCTAAAATTCTATATTTCTTTATTAAAACATGAGTTTGAGTAGGATACCTTGTGTTTTCTCCTCCAAAATTATCTATACTGAGGGACTAGATTAAAAGATAGGGACTGACCCAAATTAACCCCCCCCCCAGTGGCTGAGGTAGATTAGATCCAGATGTTCCCTGGTTTTAGACTTTCACATTCACCGTGATACTACTGTGGCTGTCTTGTTGTCAGCATATTCCAATTCCATGTCTTTGTACTTAAAAGAAATAACTCAATGATGATGCTGTTTATCATCATCCCAATTTGAAATTCTAGCTTCAGCAATACAATACCGTCTCTGTCTAGGAATGTCTAAAGCCTGGATTCAGTCATGTGTGATTAATAAATATAGGCAACTGTATTACAGTTCCTTAAATACCAAAATTTGGACAATCATTCACTCTGCATGCAATGAAAGCCTAGCAGCAATGTTATGTATTTGACTTTGGAAATTTGTGAATGTGAACATCAGTCACCCAAATGAAACTGGGTAGGAACAAAATGAGCATCTCTCTACCTTGTGGCATTATCCAAATCTATTTGCTTCACTGAAAATGATGCAATGACAGGTCACGTTGACAGCCATCTGATCTTCGATGGTTACTTTCTGCACCAATGCTGATCAACGTCAATGCAGCTGCTCCAAAAAAAACCAAAATCCAAGATAACAATCAGATCAGAATTCGGAATTATGTCTTAAAATCAGAACTTGTAATAAGATGGGAAGCCTAGAGCACTGGTGATTTGAATCCTAGAGCTGATGCTAAAGGTGTATGCTAGGCCAGGGATCTCCAACCATGGCAACTTTAAGACTTGTGGACTTCAGCTCCCATAATTCCTCAGCCAGCTTTACTGTCTGAGGAATTCTGGGAGTTGAAGTCCACAAGTCTTAAAGTTGCCAAATTTGGAACCCCTGTACTAGGCCACTAACAGAAAACAAATGATGGTTAGCTTGCACAACTAGAAAAGGGAGCAAACAATCATTTCATAGGGATCTTTTCAGTGTACTTTTTCTTACTCTCTTACACATGATGTAAACTTCTGCTAAGGTCCTTCTGCATCTGCTATTTTCATTAACTAACCATTCTCACTCTCATGGTCCTTCACATTCATTCCCACTCCATGAATGGCATAGATGATTACCATGTTGCAGTGTTTATTATCTAAGAATGTATCTAAACTCAGGGATTTTAAAGGCTAATGGAGAGAGGTAGTACCCGCATTAAATCTCCCTCTCCCAGCTGTACATTGAATGTAATATAATCTCCTTCAATGTCTGACTTGTGCATAGTGCATTGTAACAGAGCATTGCTATGGTTTTAGTATGATTTCATAGATAGGGCCACTATCTATGATGGGCCGTAAGTACTGCAAGACCACTTCAAGTTCCGAGATACATTTTTGGGAAGTACTGCTGGGAACAAACCTTTTTTTCAGGATTACCCAACTGAAACGTTCCAGACTGGCCTGTAAAGGAGAAACTGCCTGACCTTTTCATACTTATTTTAACTCCTTGGCTTCAGCGGTTAGTAAACCATTGTGCTACCTCATTCATTTTTAGAGATACGAGATATTCTATCTCTAAAAATGGGGGTATTGCCTAGGAGGGAGATCACAGTATTGGCCAGTAAGATTTGAGAGAGGTTATTTGCTGAAAGATCTTTACTGGGACCTACACTTCCTGGAGGGATCCAATTCAACACACTGGTGAGTAACTACTCACAGGTAGGTTGGGTTTAAGGGCCTTTGGGTTTAGTGTGCTAAGCTAAAATTTATCTAGATAAGCTCTATTGCTAGAAGGATGACATTGAATCACACACTTAGATACACGCATAAGATAATTCTAAGTTATGAAAAGCAATATTACTTTTTGGTTCAAAAAGCTAAAAGTATAAAGTTTTGAGATAGTTAAAATCAGCTTCTGTGTAGAAACAACTGAAGTCTTTACATGTTCTTCATGTTTCTCTTTTTCTCTCTTTCTCACTATTTGCTTTATTTATTTGTTTATTTATTTATTTACTCCTATATGTTGCTTCCAACTTATATATGTTACAGACTGTCACATTTTATATTCTGAAGTTTTTCTTCAATTGTCATCAACCTGAGTTCCATACTGGGCAACAGAAGGACATTAGAGTACACTTCTTTAAATCCAAAACAACAAGGGATATCACAGGCTGTAGGTAAACTCCACTGAGATTGTGACACACACACAAATCCTGATGAAAAAGGTATAAATACCAAAAGAAAAAGTAAGTACTTGATGCAACACGGCACTAATTGGCTATGTTGCTCTCTTTAGTACTATCTGCATGGAAAATAAGTTAGGATGCATAGCTCTCCAGCAGAATAATTCCAAAATGTATCCGCTGTAAGAGGATTCCACTACTGCTTTCAAAATCACTTCTGTCATAGCTTGAAGCTGTACTTGTATCCATCATCTTTCTAAGCTGTCATTTTCTCACGTCATCATTAATTGTCTGGGTTTTCTTGTCTCTTCTGTAATTCTTCTCTGTTATACTTAATGGCAAATGTGCTACTCTACCTTTAACAATCAAAATGAGTCCATGGTTTTCAGTGGAACTACTCCTAAGAGAGGGTACTTAGCACCAGAATGAGCCATCTCCTTCCACAGCAAACAATGGAGCAGAGTTGGAGTCCTTTTGGAATTCCACTGGAGTTCTGGTACACATAAATATCTAATGTTTATTTCTGAGCACAGTCTGCTGCACAAGGCAGACAAATTCAGACCTAGAGCCTGACTGAAAATGTCCCTTTTGTTTTCAATGAAGCAAATCTTGATAGTGCTTTTGTGTTTATTTCTCAACAAAAGAGAAATAAATATATGGACGTATCATTCTGAATGCAGAAGGTTGGATCCTAATTTATCATATATTAGTTGAGGCTAACATAAGCCACGTTGGTTAAAGTATTAGTAACTAAAAACAATTCCATTAGAAATACACAGAAAAATAAGGGATGCGGTGGGAAGAAGAGCAAACTAAAAGGATATTAACAATTCAGCTCTAAAAAAAAAATCAGCTCAAGAACCCCAAAATTCTAAACTTAACAGTGTAAAGTGCAATTTCACAAAACTGAGTTAAATGTACAATTGTTAGAATTTTACCACGTCTAATAAAACCATATATATAATCAAACAAATATTTTCATTTGGAACTAAACTAATAGCTAAATAACTTAATCTCAGTTAACGGATAAACAAAAATTGATTTCTACGAAGAAAGAAACTCCTATTTTAAGTTAATTTTAAAAATTCTTTATTTTAAAAAATATTTTTAAAATTTGGTTCCATTGTGTCAGGTCTGGTCTTTGGGAATTATACAGATAAATGCCCACCATCTCAACCTGCTACAACCAATAATTCATATTTCTTCCAAGATAGTCCAGGCAACAGGTAAATCCCATTGATCCACCTGCTCTATTCTCTTTCTTTCCACTTTCCTCAATTTTGCCAAGCATAGTTATTTTTTCTACTCCATTGCCTGCTCACATCTATAGCCCAAAGTAAATGTGACTTTCTGCTTTTTGGTCATCGTTTCAAGTGACTAATCAGGACATCATTTCATCCAGCGGCAACAGGATTTTCTTGAAGTCCATGGTACTTAATAATGGTTTCTAAATCTATTATTTAAATCATTTATGTTCAATCTTTTGATCTCTCTCAATGTCCAGCTTTCAGAGTTACATATTACTCCTAAGTAATATGTTACTAAAGTTTAGCTTTACTAAAGTAAAGCTAAAGTATAGCTAAGTAATATGTTACTAAAATAAAGCTGTTGCTTTAATTATTCTGATTTTTGTAGTCACAGATCCTTGATCTTGTCTAACCTTTCTTCTCATGAATCAAACTACTCGTCCGTTTTCATTTCTGAGTCCCCGAAAATCAAAACTATCATCTACATTCACTCACTTGCATCAACTGTGAGTTCATTAGTGAGCCAGCTGACGTTACCTTTGTAACTTTAATCTTTAACTTTAATCCACATTGTTCGCTTTCCAGGTTTGCTTATTTAATGAGCTCATTTCAGCTTTTTTGCTTCAGCTAAGGAAATAGTCTTGTCTAGTCTACTCATTTCTAAGAGTAGGTAATTTGTGCTTTCTTCTGCATCTCCCTCCAGTATATCCTCTTCCTACATATTTCTGACCATGGAGCTGTTAGCTATTTAAATGCTGCTTCTCCACTTCTTCACTGACTCTTCACTTTGTAAGGGAGTCAATTGTTGTCTCTGAAAATGTTTCTGTTGTTTATAATCCTATTGGTAAAGGACTGTGGTAGATATATTTATTCACTAACTTCATGTCTAGGAAGATTCTCAGTCATCCAGGTCATGGTTGTCCCAAAGGTGCTTTTTCAAAAGGCAACTAGATTCTCTTTGTTTTTCCTTGGATATGTTTCACTTCTCCTCCAAGAAGATTCTTCAGGTCTGATTAAATGATGGAGAGTGGAAGGATTTATATTCTTTGAAGTCATCTGGTTGTTAGCCCTCTCCCTGAGAATCATTGAGGCCACTTGGACATTTAGGGTCACCTAAATAGCGCAAAGGGCTGTTTCAGCAGTTCTAAGAAGGTTCCGCAGCTGTTTGTACTATTCAGGTGATCCGAAGGGCACAGATAAACCTCCAAGCGACCTCAGCGACTTTGAAGTACCCAATCTTTTCTAAAGTTGTACTTCCTACTAAATGCAAGTTGCAGTAGAAGTTGTCAGTGTTTTCCGCCACTACATTTGTAGAGGCGACATACATTTATATAACATTGTTATTCACCAGACATTAATTCTAGCAGATAATATCCTAACATTTATAACCAAGCCATTCATTATTGGTTACAAAACTGTTGAAAAATATTAACTCTTTCTTTACATGCCTTTCTTTACATGCCTGAAATACTTACCATATGGTCATCTTGATTTATAGTAACTAATCTGTCCCATTTAAATTTACAAATGCCAAACCATCCATTTAGTAGGCTTTGTTTCTCTTTTGACCATTTCAATTTTCCTTGGTTCATACTTCTCACATTATGTTTTCCAAATTGTATATGTCCTTGAAAAATGAGGACCTCCTCTTTTAGTACAGGCATCATCAGTGGTCAGGCTCTCTTACAGCTTTGGTCTGGTCATATCATCACCTCTGGTTCCTTTCCGGTAATTATCGGGACTTCCTTCCAACATGAGATTTTCATCATCTGGTATAAATTTGTTTCACTTTTCAGCCACGTTCATATAATTGTCTTCGCTTTAGTACATAAGTGGTTTGCCATTGTCTTCTACCAGATTTGATTTTGGAATTCATCCTTCTAAGTGGATTGGCTTTCAACTCATCTGCAGGGCCCCATGTTCCCTCATGCCTGTCACGGATCATCTTAATCTCCTTATCATCAGAGATGACCCTCCAACTCCACCAGTGCTACTCTTTGATAATATTAAAGTTACCAAGCCATCTCATCATGTCAAGTTTCTAATAAACAGTAGGCATAACGTAGCTTATTACTCTGTTAATATTAAGTTAAAATATTGTAAGCTTTCTTGGCACATCTCCTAAGGTGTTGGATGAATTTTTTATTTTAGATTGCATTATCTGCATTTCTGGCTTCAATAAAGTGCTTTTCTGAATTCTAAATCACAAATGCAGATTTAGAAAGAACAGTCAGTATTCTTTATAACTTGTGACCACAGTGATGGTGCAAATAATCTCTTGATAGAGTTTACAATTGCTCATTAGTGAAAATGCACAGATGAAATCATTCAACTGATGGGACAAATCTCATCCAATTGTCAGTTATCCTAGTGATTATCCCTTAAAATGTTCCTTCCCTTTTAGGTTTTGATCTCCATTTCGTTCCATAACAACTCTTCTCTCAAATCAAAAGGGTCATGATCTTTGGTCCCTCTTCATCTGGTGACCTCATGATGCTCACATCTATTGATACTTGGAAACCAAACAATTTTTATGTTTTGAAGTGTGGTCCTGATATTAAAAGTAGCTGCCCAGTAGCTGTTTGGGTTTTTTTTTTTAAAAAAAAAGTCACACAAGTATTCTTAGAGTAGAGGAATTATTTTTTATGTTGTGTTGATTTGAAGCATTATGCTTTCTAACACAGCTGTACAATGCTTTGTGTTTTATTGCCATGCCAACTGAAGAAAACATGCAGCTGCTTTAAAGCATGCAAAAAGATGGAGCATTCTCACTCCTATGTGTTTTTGGGACTCTAATTCAAAGCACAGGCCTAATGTGTTAAACCTTTTGCAATTGAGCATATAGTGCTCAGTTTGGTTTCATTTAAAAAATATATATCTTATATTTTGTATTTACAGAATTTGCAAGAGGAAAGAAGCAGAGGCATGGGGCCATGCTTTTGATTTTTTTTTTTTTCATTTTCTCTTTGCAAACACAAGCAAACAAAATATAATAGAAAGCAATAAACATGAATTGGATCTCCATTATATTTTGAAGAATTACATGAGTCAAATATTATACAAAGATAAACATAACAATATCCCTTATCAAGAAGATAATAATTGCCCTTTATATTTTTCCTCTACTGATATAACTCAGATTCACTAATTAGTTTTCAAACTCAGGCTTCACTCACCGAAATCATCTGGATATAACAGGGGTTGATATTTGAGCTTTTCTGGCTCTTTTAGGTTCATTTCTTATTTATTTCCAGGTATAGGCAGCCATTGTTGCTAAATCAGAAAATTGAGAACTGTGGATTAAGGAAAATGGACACAGGCCATTGATTGTTGATTCTGATGTAATGTCTAGATTCCTTCCTTGAATTCAGAATTCAAGTGTGAATCAAGTGAGTGGAGGATAAATGTTGGGCATCACGAAGTTGTTTTACGAGATGTCCAGATATCTTTTTCTTAAATCATTTTAAAAAGAGGCTGAAATTTCCAGTATCAAACATGGTTTAAGAGTTCAATTGTCTTAGCATAGTTCATATGCTGTGTGTTTAAAAAATAAACACACAATACCCAGTTTATAAAAGTGCCATTTCATGCAATTGTTCCTCTTTTTCTGGAGGATTTAATTAATCATTTTTTTAAAACAACCATGTATTATTTATTAAAAGTAATTATTTATATCCTACCAAAAGTCCACAAGCTCCCTTGTCTTAGCCCCTTTTATTTGTTGTGATTTAATTGCTCTATTCTGTGGTAGAAGTTCAGGGTAAGTGTTTCTTAAAAATACTTTTTGAGAAAAAATATAATTCTCCATGATAATTTACAAAATACTGCCATTTCCTTCTAAAGAATGGCAAAACATGTACAAAGATCCAAACTATCTGAAAATCCAAGTATTACTTTTCGATTGGATGAAAATATTAACAAAAATGTGAATGATATAGTAAAAAATGAAGCAATCTGTATTTCCAAGCAGGTAACATAGAAAACATAGGTCCGGGATTGGTAAATTTTTCAGGTGGCAGATGCCATTAAACAATTTTACACAATGACACAAATCACAAGAAAAATAGAATTAACATCATAAAATTTTCACAAGTTCCTCCAACCTCATGACATGCTGGCAATCTCACTATGAAATCTGTGGAGATTTCAGCATTTGCACCTAAGATCTCGTGATATTTCAATATTCTGACCTGAAATCTTACAAGGTTCTGAAGAACATTATACTCTCTAATGAATTAGCAACCTCACTGAAATTTTAGCTTTTACATTAAGTTTTAGTTTTGCATTTAAAAAAGTGGTTGCTTGGATATTCCCTGGAGATGTTACAAGCTTAGTGCTATTGCCAGTTGTCATTAGGTTTTGAATCCAGTTATAGTAAAGTTAAGGCGAATCAGGGACTTGGCACTATCCATTTATAACTGCTTGATCCAACAGACTTCAATTTTTTAAAAAAAAGCCAAGGAGAAACTATAATTGATATAGTGCAAACTCAGTATACTAATTTGGTAAGGCACAATATAATGACATGTCAGGCTATTTCTGTACTATCATGTCTTCCAGGTAACCGTAAAGATAAATGTACAATAGTTAACTGCTAAATAAGTTATACAGTCTGTACAGCAGGTATAAACTACAGAATTGTAAAAATCAAAAGTAATTCTACTTACTACCAATTCTATTTATTATACAAGGTAGGAGGTAGATTCAGAGCATCCTTACCTAACATTTTCTAACAGGAATAAGAAAGGAGATCAACTTAGGAAGAAACATTATTATTACCATTATTATTAAATTTATTTGCTACGCATCTCACAGTTTGAGACATCCTAATGTTATTTGAATATGTTATGCTCTTAAAATTATTTAAGTCTCACAAAGTTTTCAAATTATTTACTGATAAATACACGTGTTTGTTACATGGTCTCTTATAAATGAGGAGATTGGTTTTACTAATTACCCATTATGAATCAATGAAACTATAGGCTGTGTTAGACAAGTTTGAGCATTAATTTCTGGCATAAGAACATAATATATTAGGCTCCATCAATTTCCTCTTTCGCTAAAACTGGGTAGAGACACTTCTATGTCTATCTGGCTATCTTTATGTAATAAGCATTGTGCAACTGAACATTTAAATGGTGCAATTATAGTGTGTCAGTTCCTCTGAAAAAAGTTACTTTTACATAAAGTGATTCCTTCTTGGCCACAGTGAACTATGCCATATTTCACCTATATTCTTAATATACTAATTTGCACTTTAGTAAAAATTTAAAAGAGCACTTTAAATTGCTTTGAGATTGTGAAGCAAGTCACACAGAGGAAACAAAGTCAGTTCTCTTTAAAAACATGTAGATGGAAACATGTTTACAAGCCATTTATAATCATGTGTCATGTATGTTTGTTTTTCAATCTCATTTGATTATCCGGAGATACCCAGTATTCTCTGCTGCCATAGAATTATGTGGGGCAAGGCAAGGGGTGGGGGGAAGAACCATCAGTTAACTTCTCAGCACATGGATTTTTACTGTGAAAAAAAATCTATGTTCTGCTATCACATTTTCATTGCATGCTACGTGTGTCTGCGTAAAATGAGTGCCACTGTTTTGTATATACCAGTGGTTCTCAACCTGTGGGTCGGGACCCTTTGGGGGTCAAACAACCCTTTCACAGGGTTGCCTAAGACCATCAGAAAACACATATTTTCGATGGTCTTAGTAACCGAGACACCAATTTTATGGTTGGGGGTCACCACAACATGAGGAACTGTATTAAAGGGTCGTGGCATTGGGAAGGTTGAGAATCACTGGTATATACGGAAATGGATAATTTTGTTCAAAATTCACACTGGGGGAAAAAAATGTAAGACAGCAAAACCAGAAGTTACTCCAATACCATAATCTGAATCATTGTGAGTGCCAGCCTCAAAAAAATCTTGCTAGTTCTAGGCAGCTAGATGAGGAACAGATCATGTGGGTGCCAGCTTCCATTCTACTAGATATATTCACATTTTTAATTAAAGGCTTCTCACAAAGTTAGGAGCCATGTTTCTAGCAAGCTAACATTCTCTTTTTTCTGTTTTTCCCCCCATTAACATTTTTCCTTTAAACAAGAGTGTCTCACACTTCACCAAGCTACCCAGGACAAATGTGTTCATTTTCCTCTTTCCCCACCCCCACCCCAATACTCTTACCACCTAGTCGTGGAACTCTGCTAAGAGATTTCATGTCAAAAAAAGCATGCTTAGTGTTTCAATAGGCTTCTGCTTATATGTTTGAAGATTCGAAACTGAATGGGGAGGTGGCCAAGGCGGCGCTGGCAAATGAAGACTGTCCCCACATAGACCAGGCTATGTCGCCTGAGGAAGGTCTACCATTAACCCGTCCTGGCACTCGGCAGAAATATGGACCTTGCTTCCTCTTATCAACCGGGGAATATCCCTGCCCGCCTGATGGAGGAATAAGAAAGGGTATGTAGATAAGGTCAGCTAATCACATAGATAGTAAGTTAGTTTAAGATAATGATTTATTGAACAATATTAAGGTTGTTTGAGAATATTGGTTTTTTGCGCTAAAAGTAACAGTTAGACATCTTAACCCAGGCAAGAATTGGAGATGGTTGAAATTTGCACTTGTGTACTCTTTGAGGATAATTCCACCTGATAAGGATGTCTGACATGTTCTTTCATTGTGCTTTATGACCTTGGTGGTCATATGACTCCACTTCAGATTTCTTCCATTATTTTTGTTATTATGGCACTGCTGGGCCAGTCTGGTGCCAACTCTTTCATCACCACCGATATTTTCAGCCTTATAGTTTTGCTGTTAGTTCCTTCTTTAACTTTTCTTTCCTGTAAGGTTTGCAGAGGCAAAAAGGAAGGTCCTTTGTGGCAAATGCAGGTTTTTGCAGTGGAAAAGTGGTTAAAACATCTCTTTGCCATTTCTCCTGGCAGACGCTCAAGTCCCTAATGGGCTTCAGGATCCTAGGTTGAGAACCACCAAGTTAAGAAAAGCTCCATCGTCAAGCAGACTAGTCATCAAGGAATAGCATCTCTTCCTGCTTATCCCTGAAACACATGAAAATATTATACTGTTGAAGTTAGTAATTAGTAGCTAATTGGACAATGCAGGCATATTGTATTATTTGCCCACTTCTTTACTTTATGATATCTAAGTGAAAATTCCTCGATAAATTAAAAGGGCATAAATGCTTTATAGTTCAGAAAAATAGCCACCATTGAAGTTCTACCATCATTTTATGCTCCCTTGTTCAGTTATATTAACTGACGTTGAATTTTTGTTTTGTACTGCAGTTTATTACTGAACTCCCTGAATATTTCTTACAATATTGTCTGCACGTATGAAAGGAAAATAAGCAAATGGTGGCGTATTTAATCTTAAATCCAGGAGAATTAAAATAGCAATGTCTTAAGGTCACACCTATGATAACATTAACAAGTGCATATTTAGAACTAAAAAACCCTATATTTTCCTCATTTAAGTCAGCATAGGCAAAGGCTCTGTTGTGGCCATGGTGCTTCAAATGAGCAGTTCCCTCATATTGAACAGGACACTTAATGTGCTATACTCAGTTAAGTAAATGCAGAGCCTCAACTTACGTTTTGGATGATTGTCACAAAAACCTTGTGGATTGCAGCTGCAGAATATAATAATATTTCTACAGACCCTGCAAAAACTGGAGTGTGGCACAAATCAGTTCTTTACCAAACCTGTAGGATGCATTGCATGTTGACAGAAAAAAAGGGGGGTGACTATAGAGCAGGGGTGTCTAACTTGCGGGCCATGGGCCAGATGCATTCATGCACTGGGCACACCCATGCCCAGTTTAGTAAAGGGGGGGGAAGTCATGATATGTCACCTGACGACGCTAAGACAACGCGGGTTTGACACCCCTGCTATAGAGTATACTTAATTATAATTTCACCATTTACTAATGATAAGATATAGGAGGATCACTGTACTTTCATATGAACGTTTTTGCTTAAGTTTACCTTTGTAGCAAAAGTGTTTAATACCTGATTCTATACTGCATACAGGTTGGTCATTTTTCATTCAGCTTGAGCCCTGGTTCTTGGTTCAGTGCTTTGTGAGTTTGCTTCTAACAGGTTCTGCTTTTAGGACTGACAAATGGACAATTCTCACAAAGCAACTGAAAGAATGAGGCTCCACCAAGTTGATTGAAAGTGTGGCCAGCTGGTCGAAGGGATGATAAATGTCAGCATATTGTTGGCCTGTGTTGGGGTGGGTGGGGGAATATTATCAAGGACGCCTTTAGTGTTTCTACAGATTTTCATTCCATAGATTGCATAACAATGCCTCTGATTTGCTGAGCTGTTTGGTGCATGATTTAAAAAAAACTGGCAGAGGGAAGAGGAAACCAAATGCATGCAAAAATGCTGGTAAACAAATTGAGTAGTATCTCTATAGCAACAGAACTATAAATGCTTTTGATGGCAGGGGTGGGGAGATAGAGACATTTTTAGTATCAGATAACACAATGTAAAATGCCAAAGGTTCAGTACAATCACATACAACACAGTGACTTGGTAGTGTGACAGTTTCTCTATGACAGATTGAGGGTTTGCATTTATTTATTTCCAACTCCTCTATATCATAGCAGGGGGGCCATTGAAACATAGGAATGTTTTTTTTTTCTTCCACCATTTCTAGCCAAGGCCATGTTGCAAGGGATACTACTCTTAGCATGTCAAAGCATGAAAGATGATGCTGCTGCAATGAGGCTGTACTTTATTGAATTTGACCATTCTGTTGTTGATCCAATATTCTGTGATTTTACCTTTTTTTTTTCTTTTAAAAGAAGGTTTTGAGATGTTATAAGCCTTAACAGCTTAGTTTGCAGACATGGAAAAATGGTATAAAGATTCTGCAAGCCTGGAATTCTTTGAACTTCATGAGACATCCTTGGTCTCCCATTCCGTAGTGTGGATCAGTAGCAAAGAATGGTCTTCTAGATTCTAGTATTCTAATCATAAAGCTAATAAAAAGAGGGAAAAGCAATGATTTCTCATTAGCTTATGTGGTGTCACTTGTAAGCAGATCGACGTTTGAAAGTATCACGGCTTTTGGTAGCATCTCATGGGGTTGATGTTACTACTGGTGTAGTAACACTTATCTTAGCCAGCTCCTTCATCATGTAGAGCTAAAATTGACACTATTAGTTGCTTTGGTGGGCCATAACACTGCATGTTATTGGTACATAAGATGCTAAGCTGGAGGCACCACAAAGTTTCTTGTGGTGGTGCACCCCATCCTGGTATGTGCTTTTTTCGGCTAATGGTAGATCCACTGGCTTTTTGGATGTGGGTTAGATTGTCATATAGTCCAATGCTGAAACTTGCCAATGACTTAAGATTTTTGCTTTTCTCAGGATATTGTTGAGCCATAGGAACCTTACAAGAGTGTGAGCAAAGTACAAGCAGTAGGACAAAATTTTGCATGGTGTCTCTTCTATGTTGAAAGCAATAAGATACACTGTAGAGAGGTCTCTAGCTGGCTGGCTGACTGCATGGGAAAAAAATACATATTGGCGGGGAAGAAAATTGGCTGCCTCTGCATGTAGCTCTTTCTCCTTTATCCTCCTTGCTATAAAACACCCAGCTTGGTTTGAAAAGCACAGGAGAGAAGCTCAAGTATTGATTATATTCTTTACATGCAGATCTTTGCAAAGAAAGTCCTGTCATTGCTAAATATATGCCAACAGAGGCAGTCAAAGTGACTTGACATGGAGAAAACGAGATGGACAATGATGGCTTATAAACGTCTGGGTGGAACTGTGCAGGCATAGAAGACCTCTTCTTTGGACAAATGTAATCTCCCTCCATGCAAGTTTGCAGGATGATATATGTGGTTTCAAACAGGGAGACGTGCAGGATTTCTCTATGGCCAGAATGTATCAAATGACAGATTTTTTCCGTTGTTGTTTCATAGCATGAATTGCATGAAAAAAAAAAAAAAGAAAACCCCTGAGATTGTACAAGTTAACTTATTTTACTATTAAGGGGGTGTTTGGGGGGGGGCGGGGGGAGATAAAGTAATATATTTTCCTTCAAAGCTCTTTACTTTTACATATGTTGTAGTAGCAAACTGTAAAAGATATTCTAAAGCCGTACATTCCTTTGCAATGGATTGTTTATTTGTATACATGATCACAAGGGTGGATGGTTTAAAAAGTGCAATTGGCAGTCACATTGACCATGCCTTCATAAATTCATCATGCAGAACAATGAAGCCCAAGAACTTTTCATCCAACTAGACTTGTGTAAAATGTACAAACAATCTTCTTTTCTTGTCTGTTTTTGTTGGCATGCTTGTGAAATCTGGGACCAGTTTTTGATCCTGATGGAAATAGCTGGTCTAAACTAATTTTCCAGCTCTGTACTTTATTGGTGTATAGATCCAGTGTGAAGACCCTTTATGACAAATTGTTTATATTAAGTGATCAGTAAAGAATTCAACCAAAAAAGGAACCAACATTGGGTTTTTTTTAAAGCAACAACAGCAACACCTGGGGATTTACAATATACAAATCAGGAAACTACTTCGATATAAACTTATCTCTGAGTTTCAAGAAACAACAAAATGGCATTGTATGCAATTTAGGATTCTGAATAAAATGCATGCGCAATGTTATGCAAAATAATTCTAGCATGAAATAAATTTTGTATAATGGTTTCAATGCCTGCTGTTTAGTGTAAATCAGAATTCCTTTCTGAAATGTTCAGAAAATCCCAAAGAAAATGTTTTTGAAATTGTAAATAAATACCATGCAAAGATTCCCAATGGAACAATCAAAGAGAAAAAGCTTGCTTATGCTTTGCTTATAAGATGGTAAACTGGTGAGTGCCTAAGGAAGTCACCTCCCAAATCCTTGATACAACTCACGTCTTCAGTCTTCACAACACTAATCAATATTTTCATAATTGAATAGATAAAATCTAGAGATTGGTAGATTTCACTCTATTCCTCCTTGCTTAATTAATAATAAAAGTTTGGCTTTTTAGTTGATAATGTGAATTCAGTTTTTCTTACTACTGTGGTTCTCTTAACAGTTGATAGCACTTAGAAAGATGTAGAATTAGATACCTTTTAATCATAATAAATGATGTCTTAAATTACCTAACATTAAAGGTAGTCGTCGAGATTTGAATCATACCATTTTATTTCAGATTGAAAGAAAATATTTAGAATTTTTGTTGTAAATTTGCTTGTAATTAAAACACTGAAGCAAAGGATTAAGTTTCATCACATCATAAGACCTAACTACTTCCTAACAAGAAGGGAAGGCTATTGATGATGATGATGATGATGATGATGATGATGATGATGATGATGATAAAGCTTAGGAATGAAGTATTTCATAGAATAAACATAAGAAAAACACAAGACAGTAGCAATAAGAGTTACATAAATATAGAAGCTTTACTTCTCTTCATCCCACTTCCAAACCTCTTTCCATTCCTTAAAACAGAAAAAAAAAATCCAAAAGAATATATGTTTCTTATCCTTGCATGTTTAGGTCAGTATATTTAATAAGAAAAAATGAGGCATCTAATGTAATAATTAGTATATGCAACCCACATTTCTAAATAGTCTCTTAATTATCTATAAAACATGTATTCATATATAGGAATGTATATGTACGTTCTTCAGAATATTGTATAAACTGATAAGAGCATGGATATTGCAGTATCAGGATTTAATCTATTTATTTACATTGCTATCCTAAAAACTCACATGTGCCTTTGTTTTGTGTTTTCCCAATCATAAGTATACAGTATGATATCAGAACACATGAGAATCTGTATAAACCTTCAGTTTCCAGAGCAATAATTATTCTGTGATGTAAGTGTAAAAGGGAATTGCTTGAATATCTGATCACATCACATGAACCAATGCTGTACTTTGAGCACATGTCTAGCAAGTAAGTGAGCCAATTAATTTTTTCACTAAATGGACACAAGGATGTCAAATAAACATAAAATCTTATGGAAATAATCATAATCTGACATCAGTTTAAAATGTGACATAAATGCCAAATTGGACATCTGTTGTTGGGGTTTTTTTCACATACTGGAAATCTCTTGAATATCTGGCTTTTAACACCCATTTACAACTAGTTATTATAGCCTCATTATTTTTCAAAGAACATGACTTTCATGGCAAGGAATTAAACACATTACACTGATAAAAATTTGCCTGGGCTGGTAGTCTAATAAAGTCCCATTTGACAGCTAAACTTTAAAGGACGTAATCTTGTGCTACCTAGGACAGCAAGGTAGGAAGGAAAACACAAGGCAGTAGCAATAAGAGTTAAATGGGTATACAAGAAGCATTATCTTTCCTCATCCCACTTTCAAAATTCTTTCCATTCCTTGAAACAAAAAGGGAAGGAAAAAATCCAAAAGAACCTATCTTTATTATCCTTGACTGTTTATGTAGGTTTAATCTCCTTGAAGAGTAGCAGAGGCTTTTTACAAAGGCAACTTGCAGAGCTGCAGATCTCTAAAGCTTTCTTATTCTTCATGGATGTCATCAAAAAGATCTCCAAAATTATACCAGCCCTGAGATAGGGACAGAGCATGGTATCTGCAATTTCTAGGGATGGAGAAACAGTTACATTTGAGCATAGAGAGCTTGTGAATGCCTTTTTCATTTTCCTTGGTATCTTTTTAAAACCTCTTTGTTGTTGGAGGTGGCAAAAAAATCTAGTGCTGATGTTGATGTTTATGGTTGCACATTTTTCAATCTCACACGGGAAAAAGACTCACGGGGAGATTTCCACCCTGCTGCATTCCCTTGGGATTCAATAAAAGTGTGAGGTGGAAAACTGCTGAAGACATGATTGTACATGGATCTTTCCCCCTGGCAACTGAGTACGTACTAGAAAATCATACTACATCAATGGCATTTGGCTGAAACTTTCATTGGAAAGTAATTTCCAAAATAATTCCCAACTAAGTTCTTTTTCATCAAATGTGGTGATACCAGAGATCTTTTATTGCTTATCTCTAATTTTGACAGATGTGCCAAACTATAATTTTATACCCATTTAAAGGGAACTACTCTTATTTAGCATTAGTCAGATTACCTTTTTTCCCACCAGAGAGTGGCTTGCTACGTAGTCCTAGATATTCTATATTTTATTTTTCTATTAATACTATAAAAGATTTATTTTATTTTGGGAAGCATATGAATCCTGTGTGAGTTTTATCCAATGCAGAGTCACATATTTTTTTTAAAAAAACATAAAGATAAAAAACTAATAATTCATAAAAATACAAAAAAAAACCAAAAGCAAAAAGTGCAAAGGAAGAAAAGGAGGAATGAAAAGAAAGAAAAATATGAAAAGGATAGATAGATAAATAGATAGATAGATAGATAGATAGATAGATGAGATATATATATATATAGATAGATATATTTTCAATTATGTATATGTATATGCATAAAAGATTTATTTACAGAGTTAAGATATTGAAATAACTGTTTTGTGTAAGTATTACAGAAAATACTAAGTTACTAGGTAAAATAAATGAAAAAAATATTTTGTTCGTTTAACTGTGTATATATATTTATTTCTGGTAGCTGTTAATGGACTTTTGTTGATTAGTATTCAGTTGTGAGGTTTTATGATTTACTAATAGCTAAAAGATGAGATACATTTTCAGTAACATCATCTTCTTTAACATTTCAGCCTACATTTTACTGGTCTTGGTGAAGGGAAATGTGATATATATGACTATATATAAGTGACTTCTCCCTTCCGCAAGACCAGTAAAATCTCTTCATTTTCTTTATGAAGAGATTTTAGGCTGAAATGTTAGAGAAGGAGATGTTACTGAAATTGTATCTCATCTTTTATCTATTAGCAAATCATAAAACCACATAATTCAATCTTAATCAAGAAAAGTCCATTAACAAGTACCAGAAATAAATATAAATACATAAAATAAATCAATTTCATATTCCTTTCATTTACTTTAGCCAATAACTTACCATTTTCTCTAATAATACAAAAAATGACTTCTTTCCATATCTTATCTCATAACTATACATAAATCTTTAAAGCTTCATCATTCAAAATTCATTTTAAAAATTCATTAAAAGCTACCCGAAACAACATATTGAATTTTACTCCCATCAAATAATGTCCTATAAATTAATTTCTCATCATCTATTCATCTCCTTTCGGAAACTCCTTCACAAGTTCAACAGTTTCCTTTCATTTTAATACCATAGCTGTTCACTTTCTCTGAAAATAAAAAGAAAAAATAATTTCCTCTTTCTATATCTTATCCATAAACAAATCTTTAAAGCCTCACCACTGGGTGACAATTTGTTTCCAGGTTCAATTAAAGTGTTGGTTTTTCCTTTTAAAGCTCTAAACATGGAGCTAAGTTACATCGGGAACCATATTTACCCCATCTCATCAGCCCCTCCTACCCTCTCAAGCCGACCCTATCAGTTGAAGAATTCAGACTAGCATGTTTGGGAAGACAGCTTTCTCAGCCCTTGCCCCCCCGCTTTCAAATATTCTCCCCTTAGAGGCAAGACTGGCCCTGTTTCCTGCACTTTCTAAAGTATCTAAAGACTTGGCTCTGCCATCTTGCTTGGGGCTCATACAAAAGCATGCAGCAGTGTGGTTAGCTAGTGACCTGAAGGCAACTTTTAATGTAAAATTTTAACTATTCTTATTTCTTTTAAAATTTTATATTCAGTTTTTATGTTTTTAAGATTTTATTTTAAGACTGCCCAGTCTTTCACATACTCTATGAGGGAGACGTGTAGTTTCTAAATGATATAGGCAGGCAGGCGTTAGATGATTGGATGGATGGATGGATGTACGGACAAACAGACAGATATAGAGATGATATATAATAGATGGTAGATGATGATGATAGACAGACAGACAGATAGATGATAGATGATAGATGATAGATAGATAGATAGATAGATAGATAGATAGATAGATAGATAGATAGATAGATAGATAGACAGACAGACAGACAGACAGATAGATATAGGGGGAGAGACAGACAGACAGACATAGAGGTAGTCCTCAACTTACAACCACAATTGAGGCCAAAATTTCTGTTGCTAAGTGACAGAGTTAAATGAATTTTGCCCAATTTTACAAACTTTCTTGCCACAGTTGTTAAGTGAATCACTGCAGTTGTTAAGTTAGTAAAATAGATGTTAAGTGAATCTGGCTTCCCCAATGATTTTGCTTGGAAGGTCACAAAAGGTGATCATATGAGCATAAGGATGCTGCAATGGTCATAAGTGTGAAAAACGGCCATAAGTCATTTTTTCCCAGTGCTGTTGTAACTTTCAACAGTCCCTAGATGAATGGCTTTAAGTGAAATGCCACCTATAAATAAAAATAAAATTCAATCCTGGTCTCCTATCCCGCTCACATACACACACACCATGGGTGTTAGAAATCTTGTAGACTTCCAAGTCCCAAATAGGCTTCCCAGAAATTCCTCACACCCACACCAGCCCATCCCAAGAATTCAGTAGGCTATTCAAGGAAAACCCCATGCCAGTCAATAGGGCAAAAGCAAATCCACAAGGCAAAGGCAGTCCAGAGTTCAAGAGGCATGAGCCAAAATTCAAAGTACAGAATCAAAATCTGGTAGTCGAGGCAAGAATGACTGCGGCTGAAGAACACACAGCAAGGAAACAGACATGTTGTTTCCAGCGTCACTTCACTCCAAGCGCCGAGGTAAATAGCCGCTCCTTGGTGTAGTCCATCAAGAGAAGCAAGGATGCCGACTCACAAATAGCCTGGCTGAACTTTGTTGTGCCTGCCTCCTCTTAACCCTTCTCAGACTGGGAAGGGTAGGCAAATTTTCCTCCTCTCCCGAAGGCTCTGGGCTTCCCAGCTGTAGCTGGACCTCTCCTGTCCATTGCTCAACTGGCCACTCGTCCCATCGCTCCTCCTGCGACTGTTCTGCTGTGCTTGGTCTCGCTGCTGTCCTGGCAGCCTCCGGCAACCTTCAGATGTTCCTCCATACCCGCTCCTGATGTCCCTGGACCTGGCTCTTCTTCATTTGAACTAGCATCTGGAGAAGATACAGACACATATATATATATTAACCTTGATCAAACAAGTCAACTGTATAAATCTTTTTATTTTTTAAAAAAGTATTGATGCTTATTCCTTTTAAGTAGTGTCTCAGAAACTGATTTCTTTTCATCCTCTTTACCATTCCTCAAGAATATCCTTACAGATATAATACATCTCTTTTGTAAGTCCAACGTAAGGAGGCTGTCCAAGTCACCCTTTTCAAAAAAAATTCCTGATAATTGATAGCTTGTACCTCCCAAAACTGCTGAAAAGATGGTGGTTCTACCCTACTTCCCGTATCAGTAGGGTACCAGTTTACCAGTTCTAAGAGAAATCTTAACTTTATTTGGCTCTTTTTCATAAGATTGTATCTTTAGTCATTCAAGCCTTCCCCGAGCTTTTTCAGCCTGCAATTTTCAAAAAAGCAGAAGCAGTATTTCTCTCCACAGTATTAACAGTACGGCAACTAAGCTGTGCACCTTTTGAAAATAAGAATTTTTGAACCTCACACGAGGACTTCCCTGTTACTCATTAAAGCAGCCTGGTTCCCACCCCCCTCCTCCAGCTTCTAGATGGGACTGAAAATAATGTCACTTCTTAAAGATATATTTGAACGAATACTAATCAGTGCCAATTCCAGGGTTAACTGGACCTCAGGATCTTATTTGAAGTTCTCTAGTTGCCCCTAACCTACGGTATTCTTTTTTCTGGCCCCACTGGCAGGATATAACATCTGGCCAAGCAGTTTATTTGCCTGAAAAGAATTGGCTTTTCTGCATTTCTTTACTGCCATCTAGTGATATTTTTTTTCCTGCAGACCAGATCCGATAGCCCTAAATAATAATCATGCTTTCCATCTTTGTACCTGGGAAACTCCCAGTTGTGGACCTCTATGTCTGGTAATATAGAAGGAAGTTATTTTATTTAGTGCATCTTAGGGCTGAAATTTATGATATTTTTTTTTACTTGTTAGAAACAAATGGAGGGTGGGAAGAGCAATAAATTTTATTTCTGTAATCAACCATATGGTTAAACTGCTTAGATGCCATATTGGTCACTTGTAAATAGCCACATTTCTGTAGTCACCCAGGAATTTTGTAATATTTAAATTGGATGTATCTAAAAGTTGGCAATAGATTGTGTTTAACTTTTTTGCTTTGTGTTCTTTTTATTGTTTGCCTAAAATAAATAAAAGTAGACAAAAATTATTTTAGTGCTAAAAGTCAGATATGGGAATGTTTCAATGTAATCATTGGATGAAAATTAATGTCATGCATACAATACAAATGTTAGGCAATAAAAATACAGATGAAATCCATGTTAAAATGCATTTAAATTAACTGCCATCATATCACTTAACATTTTAATGAAAACTTAATTCTGCTGGTTAAACAGATTCTAGACCTGAGATATAATAGGACAGAAAATGTGCAAGTCAGACCCTTTCCCCAATTTCTGTTGAATTTCATCACCCGTCATGAGATCTAAAGACCCCTCTCCCACAATGATTCATTTTGGGTAAGATTCATAATTTTCAATATTGCTGCAGAAGGGCAAAGGGGTGAACTTTTTAGCTTCCAATGTGTCCTTCTTTGATTAACTTCAGGACAGGCTCCAAAATCAATCATCAAATAATTCTGTAGTGAGGGGCTTTGGAGGGCAGATGGAGAGCAATCAGGGGGCCTCTTTCAGGATTCATGATCATGATAGGCTGCAGCAGGAAAGAAACTTCCTACGGGGAGTAAAATCTAAGCTACCAGGTTTCTGCTGATCAACACCAGCATCCAGAGTGGGGAGGGAATGGAGATTTTGCAGTATCCTTCCCCTGCCACACCACCAAGCCACACTCACAGAACCAAAAAAAATTGAATTTCACCACTGCTGGAATGTCACAGCAACTTTCTATAGAATCTTCAGAAAAGGGCTCCTAACAACTCTTCTCTCTTTAAAGGAAAACAATGTATCCAAGTAGAGTAAAACCTACTAAGATTTAATTCCACTTTAATGCCATAAGGCAAAAGTATCTCAACATCCAATTCTGTGGAATTTGGTAGTATTGCTATAACGCTGCAAATAAAACTAACAGAACTGTTATGGTATTTTAAAGATTATCAAGATTGTTTTTGATTCTGCAATGGGCCACAGGCAATTGCAGGTAAATTCCTTCTACCTTTAGCAGTCCAAAGACAATATTTGGCTATTCTTTGTTTTGGCAAAGATATTTTCTTTATGATGGAAGCAGCAGTTGAAAATAAGGGAAATCAAAGCAAAAGATATCCCCATCCAGACATCCCATAAAACAAATGGGTTGAATGCCATAATGTCATGTCCTCCAATAAATTTTTGCCTAACTATCTGCCAGAGTCTCTCATTAGAATGGAATGCCTATTTTATCTGAGGCTAAAAATATTTCCTAAAAACTACGTAAAAGAACTATTTCTGCTTTATTGTAAGGCTACATTAACAGAATATTGCAAATCTCCAGGTACAAAAGTACAAACTTTCTGCCACTTTTACCTGCTTGACCCTTTAGAGCAGGTCTTTCCCAAGTTTCTTTATCTGACAGTTAAGCCACTGGGAGTTTCTGCCTCTCTTGTGTAATTGTTTTCTAGGTAATTATTTTGTGGTGTAATTGTTTCTCTTCCCCTCATTTTCCAAGTCATCTACACACATTTCATTACATACAAATGCAATTTGCCTAATGTAAATAGACACCATGAATGAGAAAATAAGACTTTGTAGCTCTTATTCTTAGCATCAGCACTTGACAAATAATCAGGCTTCCCTTTACTATGTATTAGAAACAACTGCATTGATGCTTGCTAAATATTGGTTATGCTGCCTTACAGGTAGTCCTCAACTTATGATCCATTGCTTAGTGATGGTTCAAAGTTATACAGACCTCTCCTGGTGTACTAATGAACTGGTTCCAAAGTTCAAACATCTGCCGCACAAACACCCCAGAGTCACAATACTGCACATTGGGTGTTCAGCAACTGGTCCATTGACAGGACCTCATTTTATGATGTTTTTGCCAAAAACTGGCAAAAATTTACAAACAAACAATTGGTCCACTTAACAACTGCTTCGCTTAACAACCACTGCCCAAAAATGTCATTAAATGGATAACTCACTTTAAGACTATCACAACTTGCAACTTGCACTATTACAATCATAAGGAGAACATAAACAGAACCACCCGTATATCCTTGTTTATCTGAAGGACTGAGAATTCATATGCTAAAATGTTCTAATGTTTCTAGATGATAGTTTCTGATCAATCCCATTTTTTTATTATTAGAAGTTTGTCCTAGGGATATCCAATCCAATAAAAACTTGTCTAGCAAACAGATGAAAGAACATGCATTGTAGGAACACAACCCTTTACAACAGGGATGGGGAACTATGGCCATTTTATGACCTAAGGACTTCAACTCCCAGAATTCCTGAGCCAACATAGCTCAGAAATTCTGGGAGTTGAAGTCCACAGGTCATAAAGGGGCCATAGTTCCTCACCTCTGCTATACATGAACAACCCTAATTTAGCTGCATTTAATAATGTTCCCTTTTTGTCACACAAAATAACAATTCACCAGAAACTTTCAGAGGGCGATTTGGATTGCATACATAGATTCAGAAGGGCATATAAGAGTGTGGAGTTTCTAGTTTTGTTCCAAGGGTACCTGGTACGCCTTTGCTTTGATCCAACAGGCACAAAATATAACTAACATCAAAAACAGTGAGGAAAAGATTGTTCTATCCATTTATGTCATATCAAAAGGTCAACCCCCTCAAAAAATAAATGAAAGTTAAAAAAATTACATGATAAAAACAAAATATATACATGATAAAAATAATTAAATATTCAGCAATGCATCTTGATGCTCCTTACACAGATTAAACATCTAATCACATAATTCTACTGTTAATAATATGCAAATAAAGGAGGAGGATAAAGGAAATAAATTCTATTTATTTTATTATGCAAAAATAATTAACGAATACAAACAATAGATACACAGCACAGAATTAACAATATACTGTAAATCACTGAAGGTGTACACCTTAAATGAACTCAAATTTAGGAGGAAAAATAAAAAGGAAGAACAAAGGAAGAGGAGCAGAAGGGACACAAAATGCAGCTGGGAAAGAAAATTCAATTCATAATCTTCCCCTGTAGCCAAGGATATACGGATAGAACAAGCAAATGCCTAATCAAGAGCTAGAGATAAAAAGTTTAATAGCCTGAATACAAGTAAGCCTAATAGCAGAACATGATTTTTAAAAAATCCTTCTGCAAAAGGATGTCAGCAAAAACATGAAGAGGTAAAATAGTTTATAGCATGCTCAACATTATGAAATGATTTCTGAGTGTTGATGATGATTAAAAACAAAACAAAGACAGCTGGAAGGACACCTCATGAATACTGTACTTTTTTTCTTTCAAGCAATCTTCCTCATCAGATTGAACATCCTTGTGCGCTGTTGGATTTTTATAGTGCAATCTGAGGGGAAGCGTAATAGAAGACTTTTTGTCAACCCATATAATTTCATGCAGTTAGAAGGAGCTAATTAGTTCATTCACTTGCTTAATGCGAGATCTAATAGAGGTAGGTATAGGGGTGTCAAGCCTGCGATGACATGTTGTCACGTGACATGTTGTCATGTGTCACAACTTTTTCCCCCTTCGATAAAAGGGGTGGGGGTGATGCACCTGGCCCACGGGCTGCACGTTTGACACCCCTATGCTAGAGCATCTCTGATACATGACCATGTAGCCTCTGTGTTTACCTGGCCAATAACAATAGTAATAGTTATGTTAGACTTACAGTATTTTTCGGAGTATAAGACGCACTGGAGTATAAGACACACCAAGGTTTTGAAGAGGCAAATTTAAAAAAGTAGGTAGGTAGGTAGAGGGATAGACAGGGAGAGAAAGAGAGAGAAATTCAGTAGGTAGGTAGGGAGAGAGAGAGTAGTTAGGTAGGCAGGTAGGAAGGTAGATAAAAGGATAGAGGGAGAGAGAGAGAAATAGAGATAGAGAAATATAGTAGGTAGGTAGGTGTTTCTGCTGGCACAACACTTAATCAATGTAATTCTCTGCAAACCTCTCCAAAACAGTCCGTTTTTCACGAAAATAGGCCCATTTTTTTTTTAAAAAAGGCATGAATAGCCTTGGGGGGGTGGCAGAGTGCTCCTGGGGTGTCAAAAATGAGCAAAAAACGCCTCATTTTTTGCAAAAACGGGCCCATTTTTTGTCAAAAGAATTGCATGCATAGCCTTAAGGAGACTTATAGTGTGCTGCTGGGGGCTGGGGAGGCAAAAAATCACCCTGTGTTTTGCTCATTTCTGACCTCCCCACTCCCCAGGAGATCTTTAAAAGCCTCCATAAGGGTATGCACGGCCATTTTGGTGAAGGGCAGGGTTTCAGGAGGCAAAAAATGCTGTATTCGGTATATAAGACGCACCCAGATTTTCAGCCTTTTTGAGGAAAAAAGGTGCATCTTATACTCTGAAAAATACGGTATATATTGCTTTATAGTGCTTCATAGCTTTCTCTAAATGGTTTACAGAGTCAGTCTATTGCCCCAAATAATCTGGGTCCTCATTTTACCAACCTCAGAAGGATGGAAAGCTGAGCCAACCTTGAGCCCATCAGAATTGAATTCCTAGCAGTGAGCATTGAGTTAGCCTGAGATACTGCATTCTACCAAATATATTTGTGTACATATATTACGATTTATGTTTAGTAGGATATGATTAAAAGTCACTGCAATAATTTCTGGTAACATTTTTACAGGTAAAGTTATCAGAGATCACAAATGGCTAAACAGATTTTGTTAATCAATCTTAATTGGCTTTCCGAATAAATTGCTTGCAAACAGATGGAACAGATTAGGTTTACAGAGTATCAGACTATTAACACAAAATCCTGGATTTGTAGAGTACTGTTATCACTGATTCAGTTGATGTGGCACAGAACTCCAAAGCTTCTGCATTTTATACATATGGCGAACTCCAGTCTAGGAAAGTAAAACTCTCTTTTTTAATTAACTAGCTTATTTGTGAATGCTGCTATTATATTTATGCCCCTTCAACAACCTAATATATACATATAAAGGCTATGATTCAATTCCAAAAAAAGAGCTTTAAAAGGCACAGGACAGCAAATGTAGCACCTGGTTGCAATTCTTTAAAGCAGCCCTGTCGCTCACAGAGTATCCACTGAATCCTGAGAAAAGACATGAAGGTTTCAAAGAGGTATAGGAAGTTGTTATGTTCACAGACCTGCTTATGATTGAAACTAAATCAAAAGGGCTGCACAATTCTAATACATATATTCAGGAGTTTGACTTATAAAATATAGGAGATGGGCATTCAATCCAGGAATGAACTAAAGAATAAAGGAGGAAGACTCGGGAAAAGTATTTTTGTATCTGGTGCTGTCACTTAGATATTGAATTAATTCACAAAGGCCTTTCAAAATACCATCTGGATTTGTTACCCAGCAAAACATCCAGTCAATAGCCAGTAAAATGTAGAAAGGTAACAAGTAACCATGAGTTTGGCAACATATTCTAGTACATACTTGATTGCTTATGTGTGTATACATGCATGTGTGTAAGAGGCCTAAAAAATAAATGAAAAAGTGAGACAAAGAAGAAGAAAGATCTCTAAAGCAGCAACTTTCAATCTTCTTTGCAGCAGGTAATAGTACATATACAACAGAATAATAGAATTGGAGGGGACCTTGGAAGTCTTCTAATCCAACCCCCTGCTCAAGCAAGATACCCTATATCATTTCAGACATGTAGCTGTTCAAAATCTTCTTAAAAACCTCCAGTGATTGATTATCCACAACTTCTGAAGGGAAGCCATTACTGGCATGATTATTCACCTTTTCCAGCCTCTGAAATTAAATATTTTGGATCCCGTCTTCCTGTAAACAATGCTTTTAAATCAGTAAATCCCCCTAACCACAAATTTTTCTCCATTTGCAGCAAAAAGTCCATAAAGGGTTTCCATTCTTTTATTTAAAAAAATATTATTGTTTTTTCTTTAATTAGACAAGTCAATTTAGCTATTTCAGTCAGTTCTATTCCCTTCACATTCCACTCCACCATTGTGGGTATCTCTTCTAATAAATTTACAGGAACCTACAGTAGAACAAATTCTTTAAAAATATCACTGTTTAAAAACTTTTATAGTCCAAACTTTTAATGTACTTTTTGCTGCAAGTTAATTCCTAGGGAAAAAAATGTTCTTTTCCTGTTAAACACAGAAGGTCCAGTTAAACTGCTATTCCAAATAATTCTCTAGTTTTTAAAGAGTTACCATCTGAAGCGCTTAAGAAAGTGGGACTTGATATCCATTAAAGGATCCATTGAGGCCACAAATCAGATCTTCCTTGGCTCCAGGCACTTCACTCAGGAGGTGCCAGCAGAATTCTTTTGGGCACTGAAGGCTTCCTCATAAGGAACTGCTATCCAGAGCACACATGGGCAATCTTTTTGGCTTTTCTTTGTCTGGAGAAATTGTGTACGAGAATTATGCTGGCAGGCATAATTCCATCCTCGGCATCCCTACCCTTTCAGAGAAGCCTCAATCCACCATTTTTCTCACCTGGAAGTCTCTATATCTGATTGTATATGTATTGATAAAACAGTATAGTCCAATTATAAATCTCCAATATTGAGATTAATTCTCCAATATATTTTCTTGGATAAAAAATGGACAAGTAGTCCTTCACTTAATTATCATAACTGGGATGGGCAACTCTGTTGCTAACCAGCACAGTATTTAAGCAAGCCATCAGATGATTGTGACTTATAATTTCATTGTTGGCTTCTTCATTAACCTTGTTTGTTGGAAGCTGGCTATGAAGTGTTCAATTGAAGATCCCATAACAGCAGAACACTGTAACCGTTGCAAGTGTAGGGACTGGTCATAAAGTTATTTTTTCAACACCATCATAATTTTAAAGAATCATTAAACAGGGCAGTCATTAAGCAAGGATTACCTGTGGTAATCATGTGCTTGATATCAATAAATGTAGGAAAAGGACTGGCAGAAGGGGGAGGAGTTAAACTAGGCATCAGTTTGGAATCATTTTGTATCCACAAGCAAACTAAGTCCAAGCCACCCTTGTCTGCCATTAATACTTATCTAGTTTTGTCCAGGTGCTAACTCTTAGTATCAGGAGATTCCTGTGTATAGGCTGTAGCAATAAATCAGTTCATTAGAGGCTTTACATGTAAATCTGGTTTTACACACTTGACAATAAATAAAGTCATTTCATCACACCTAAATGTTTTCATACTTTGCTCCCCTCAAACAAAAGCCAAAAAAAATCGTCCTCCTTTTAAATATGAACCCGGCAAAATGACTGTCAGTATATAATATGGATAATCTTGCCATGGCTAGTATGACTAAATTGCTTTGACTTTAACTGCATTTATTAACCAAAGACAAACCTCAGGGTGAATTTAAAATTGTGCAGAGGGTGTTGTGTCTAAGCTTGGTAAAGAGCAAAATGCTAAGGAGTGTCCGGCTCCACATCCAATTAAAAGCACCTCTGAAGAACTCAGAGATTCCACAGGCTGAGGAAGACAAACGTTTTCTTCTGTTTCGTTGCCACACATGCCATGCTCATTCCATCCCCAGGAAAAACACTGGCTACCTAAGTAAAAGGAAAAGGAAATAATCAGCATATTAAAGCAGCTAGTGAAAAATCGCAACATCCGAAATCCTAGTGAATCATACTTGGAAAAAGCTCACTAACCTTGCTGTCCTAAAAAAAAAAAAGGAAGAAAAAGAAAAGTGTGGCCTTACCAACCACTTTATAATGCCTTGGTAAGGCCACACTTGGAATACTGCATTCAGTTTTGGTCACCACAATGTAGAAAAGATGTGGAGACTCTGGAAAGAGTGCAGAGAAGAGCAACAAAGATGATTAGGGGACTGGAGACTAAAACATGTGAAGAACGGTTGCAGGAATGGATATGTCTAGTTTAATTAAAAGAAGGACTAGGGGAGACATGATAGCAGTATTCCAATATCTCAGGGGTTGACACAAAGAAGAGGGATTCTCCAAGGCACCTGAGGGTAGGACAAGAAGCAACGGGTGGAAACTAATCAGAGAAGCAACTTAGAACTGGGGAGAAATTTCCTGACAGTTAGAACAATTTATCAGTGGAACAGCTTGCCCCCAGAAGCTGTGAATGCCCCAACACTGGAAGTCTTTAAGAAGATGTTGGATAGCTATTTGTCTGGAGCGGTATAGGGTTTCCTGCCTAAGCGGGGGGTTGGAGTAGAAGACCTCCAAGGTCCCTTCCAAATCTGCTATTGTATTGTATTGTATTGGTATACATATTGATAGAAAAGATATACAGATAGTCCTTGACTTACACCCATCCATTTAGTGGCCATTGGAGGTTACATCAGCACTGAAAAAAAGTGACTTCTGATCTTTTTTCACACTTATGACCACTGCAACATCCCCATGATCACATGATCAAAATTCAAATGCTTGGCAACTGGTTCATATTTATGACAGTTGTACTGTCTTGGGATCACGTGGTCACCTTTTGTGCCCTTTGACCAGCAAAGTCATTGAGGAAGCCAGATTCATTTAACAACAACTGTCGTGATTCACTCAACATCTGTGGCTAGAAAGATCATAAAATGGGGCAAAACTCACTTAACCACTGTCTGGCTTAGCCACAAAAATTTTGGGCTCAGTTGTGGTGATAAATCGAGGACTACCTATGCTAATTTAGAGGCCTTCACAGGGATTAAAAACTATGATGCAGGGACTGCAATTGAAATGATTATTACATTGTGGATCATTCGTAATAGTTCCGTTAAAAAGAGAATAATGTGTGTTGGGAACTTTTTAATTGCAATCCAATTTTGCTCATATAACATTTCCCAATTTTCCATGATATCTTCACTTTGTCTGATCAAGAACCAAGATTGATTGTTAGTGGTATTTAGAGATAGAAATTCCATATGAAATTCTCAGACACTTAAAATAACTTGATGCCAAAGGGAACTCTTTGTCTGAAAAGAAGCAGTTTGCTTGTGGGAGAATTATTTCAGCTACTCTAATGCTCTTTTTGGCACTTACCATCGAAGAAAAATACTTACAAATGAAATGATTCTTTTTTAAAAACTTTCATTGAAGTATCTACATGACATTTAATATTGAATAGATTTCTCTGGGGAAGAAAATTCAGCTAAACAATAAAAACCAAACAAATTTCTAATAGCATCTTGGGGAGTACTTCAACCACCAGGGAGGCAATATCTTTTCTAATTGCAAGATGCAGCTCTGTTTACAGCAACTGTCTTTGTGAAAAAGGAGATCTTTATAGCAGTATTTCTCAACCACATCAACTTCAAGATTTGTGGACTTTACTTCCCAGAATTCCCCAGGCAACACGTAGGCTAAAGAATTCTGGAAGTTGGAGTCCACACATGTTAAAGTTGAGAAACTTTGTTTTGTAGGGTTTATGAGGAGCTGGAGCTCCATTCTGAAAGAGCAGACTGCAATTTCCCAGTATTTTATTAAAGATGTGTTGAATTTTGACAGGGAAAATCTCAAGTCACATATGGCAAGGAAAAAAAATCGCTAATGAGGCTTAGGGACATACACTTTCGGCCAAGCACATTCATGGCCAGTCTTGCCAAAAACATCAATATATAAAACTTAAGGTAAAAAATAATATAAGACTCTTGTGGAAAGAATCCCCTTGATTCCTACTTTATTTTCTAGAATTGTTAATGATTTAGCCTTTTTTTCCCAAAGTCAGCAAGAAGAAATCAATATATGCTTATGATTTCAGACTCTAATAATAAATGCCCAGGGGAAAAGTCCTTGTGCACAGTCACAACAAAAAGATATTGCTGACTAATTGCCCAAGTGTACAATATTGAGGAAGTCCCTGGTGAAATTCTCATGGATCAAACCCCAATCCATCCAGTCGGTTGAAGCATTTGTGCATCCACTTGGATTCAGGTCTTTAAAGTTGAATGGGAGAAAACCAAAAGCATTGTTGTCATGAAGGACAGACCAGTGAAATTCCAGATCCAAAGATCTAGTGGACTATGTTGTCACACAAAGGAAGAAATGGCATAAAAAAACAAGCCGGCAATGGCAGCAGCGACTGGGGAACTGGTTCGGCCTGTTGTCCCTACCAGTTCGCCGACCCAATCCCAGTGGGCTGCTACCGAACTGGTAGCAACCCACCTCTGATCTGATGTGATCAGAGGAGATGTTAATACAAAAGATTAATGATGGTAGGCATCCAATCTTATATCTTTCAAGAAAGTATTTATCAATGGAAAGGATATTGTTAGCCCTAAAGGGTGGTCAGACTAAGAAACCAATCCCATTAGGTTTAAAGATATTTTCATTTGAAAAAACAGTCTTGACAGAAGACACTTCCTTCACTTTATTTTCATATAGCAATAGCAATTAGACTTCACAGTGCTTTACAGCCCTCTCTAAGTGGTTTATAGAATCAGCATATTGCCTCCCAACAATCTGGGTCCTCATTTTACCCACCTCAGAAGGATGGAAGGCTAAGTCAACCTTAAGCCTGGTGAGATTCAATCTGCCAAACTGTAGGCAGCCGGTGATCAGCAGAAGTAGCCTGCAGTACTGCACTCAAACCACCGTGCCACCGCGGTTCAATATTAATTCAGGACGGTCCTGTCTGAGGCATTTTCTCAAATTACACAGAAACGTATGCTCTGAAGTGAGTAATGGAAGCCTGTATGGTGTGAATTCAATACAATGACATACAACCAACTAATAGTTTGATTAGAAAAAAGTAAAACTTCCTAATAAAAGACTTGTACATTGTTATTTGATCTTTCAACCACTAAATGCAACAGGTGGGAAACCAGCACCAAGCTACTCCCCTTCTATGAAACTGACCCAGAGACAGTATCTGTACACTGTGTATCACTGACACCTGTGAAAGTCCCCATCCTTTTCATAAAAGAGGAGGGTCCCATGTTACACCATAGCATCTTCACACCTATTCTTACCCAAACAGAACAGTTTGTTTTCACTTTGCTGATACAGAGATTACAGTAGGAGCTGGTTTTGTCTCGCATGGGAAAGCTCTCATAGAAGGTGGGCTATACCAGTAAAAGATGCCATGCTGACATTAAAGGTGGGATGAAACCCAACTAGAGAAGAGAAGAAAGCTGGAAATAGAAATAATGGCTGGTGGCTCAAATGACTGAAATGGTTGGGTAGCTAGTTTTAGTAAAACCCAATACAGTGTGGTAAATCTGGACTGGACTAGTTCTTAGGCAGCTAAAAAGAATGCTTAAAAAAATTGTTTGGACATGATCTGAAGAAGCATGCTGCAGAGGAAGAGATGCTGTACAGAAGGTTTCTGGTGGTGTTGAAGACGACAGAAGAGAAGTTGATCAAGGGTTTACCTACCATGGAGAAAAGAAGATAACAAATTGCTAATCTGATTGGTGGAGGATGCTACCAATATAACTTTAAGCCCTTTCCAAACTCTAGTTTGAAATACCTTAGTATTTAATAATATATATAGAAGGATGTATATGTGCAAGGTACATACATACCTTAAGTTCATAATATAACCTCCTATATGATTTGTGTTTAAAATGGCTCTGAGCTAGAAGTTAGAGTTCAGAGGGGGAAATGCTCATTTAATACAACTGCAACAGATTCTGTCAGTTGGGAGGATAGAATTGTTCACAAAGAATGCAAAACAATTAGTGAAACTATGTGACTGTTCTAATAAAGTTACGCTAAAATTGCTTTCTACCATGTTTTAAGTGAATAACAAAAGGGAAAAACATTGGAAAACTATGCTTCTTTCAACCTGATCCCTTCAACCCATGCGAAGATTCCATGGCACATTGCCTATAGAAAGAGCACTCACATAAATGAGGGCCAGTTTTAATTAAACCACTTTGTCCCATGTTATTAAATGTTTTGTCAAATTTTCTGTCCAGATAAGTTATGTAATTGTAATTGATGAATGCTGTTAGTTGATGAAACTGATCAGTTAATTGATTTATTATTTTATTTTATATGTTATTAGACTACTAGCTGGGTATTTATTTATAGAGGGAAAATGTCCGGACCAAACATAATTTCCAATGTTGGATTCTCCCCCTTACCAGAGGGAGCCCCTTGTGAAGTACTGTGAAGCCATTACCAAGGCAACTCCACTGTGCTGTACAGTAGAAGCCATTTTACAGCAGTATAGTAGAATCCATTTTAAGGTACAACAGGCTGTATCTTAACATAACACACACTCCAAGGTGTATCTTACCCCCACAGTATTTTTTTCCATAGAGTAAGTCATCTGTGTACCAGATTTGGTTGAAATTGCTATGCTGGAACACACACGCACACACACACACACACACACACACACACACCTATATTTCATATATAGAGATTTATTTGTTAGACTAAAATACCACTTCCTTACACTTTATCCTTGGCCCTCAACAATTAACTTCAATGCATTCAAGAAATAGGATCTTCATTCCTTTATTCCTTAGGAACACCTGTTTTCTTCCTTTGAGACAACCATGACCTGGATGACTGAGAATCTCCATAGAGATTCTGGAAATGGACATTTGAGTGAGCTACAGTTAGTCCTCAACTTATGAGCAGAATTGGGACCAGAAGTTTCATCTGCTAAATAAGACAGCTATTAAATGAATGATGCCCAATTTTACAATTTCTTTTTTGCCATGGTTAAGCAAATCATTGCAGTTAAGTGAGTCATGCTGTCTTTTAGCAATTCTGGCTTCCCCATTGATTTTGCTTGTCAGAAGCTGGCTGGGAAAAGTCACAAATGGCAATTACATGACCTTAGGAGGTTGCAACCATTATAAATATATACCAGTTGCCAACGACCCATGTTATGATTATGTGACCATGGAGATGCTGTTAAGGTCAAAAGTGCAAGGACCTGATGCAAGTCTCTTTTTTCAGTGAGAATAATCACTAAATAAATGGTTGTAAGTCAAGAACTACATGTAAAAGCAGAATGAACCATTTGTAGATCTCCAGTTTGTGGTGTCCCTCTATTCCTCTTCTAGCAGACTCCCTCTGCATATCCAGGCCAAAATTGTATGTTTGCAATTATTTCTCAATATTTTTAGTGTGCAGCCTAAATCTTTTTGGGGGGGGAAGGCTCGGCATTTCAAATGGGAAAACAATCATCCTTTATTTGTATGTTTTAAAGTTAACCCAAAGGAAAGTTGGAATGGGATTCTATTACTTATTTATAATTTATTTATAAATTTATTTGCTACCCATCTCACATCCAATGACTCTTCTATAAGTTTTCATAAGAGAAACATAAGACTAATATCCCGAAGGATAAAGATAAGCAAGAATCCACGATAGAACATTCTTCAGACAGCAGATATCTTGTCTGGCAGAGAAACCCTTTGAAGTGAGCTAGTCCCACATTACAGTCACTTTATGGTCGATATCCCGGTAACCATTTTGTGAGAGTGCCCACAAAACAAACACGTTCAAAATACTAAATATGCTCTCCAGCCTCTGTGACAAGATGAAGAGTTTTCTGAATAATATTGTGAATCATAAATTAAAAAATATTGTCCATCAAGTTATTGATGGATCTTCATTTCTTTGAAGCAAAGCCCATCCGTGAAAATGAATATTGGGGAAATCTCCTCTAACTATGATGTTGCTTAATATCACAAATGGTGAAAAATCTGTTAGATGAGACATAAGACGTTAATGTTTCATGGGATGCTAAGTTTCAAAGAGCAAAGCGTCTTCCTGAGCGCATTTATTATTCAGCTATTATTTGGCAAATAAGAACAACCACACAAAAGGTGCCTTCAGTTGCAAAAGGGACCACTTGTGATGTAACTTAGCGCACTCTGTGTTTGGTGTGAGACCCTTTCTCTTTCGTGTGTGTCTCTTCTTCTCATATCAGGTGATTCAGCAGTTTATTTCCTTTCAACTGTACATGTGAAACCAGAAGTGGGAATATTGACATAGAATGATAAAAGCTATTCTTACATTTTAAAAGGAATAGTTCTGCGTGTCAGAAATTCAGTGAGAAAACATGTTCTCTTTTTCTAAGTTTATTTTGCTGATTTGAACAAGCAGAGGATATGCATTAGAATAGAATAGAATGAGGTTGAAGGGACCTTGGAGGTCTTCTAGTGCAGCCCCCTGCTCAAGCAGGAGAACCTATGCCATTTTAGATAAGTGACTATCTAGACTCTTCTTAAAAACATCCAGTGTTGGAGAACCCACAATTTCTGGAGGTAAAGTGTTCCACTGGTTAATTGAACTTACTGTTAGGAAGTAAGTATACTCTTTATTGTCATTGTACTTAAATACAATGAAATTGGTTTCTCCTTAGTTCCAGATTACTTCTCTCCTTGATTAGAACCATCGTTTCTTATCCTGCCCTCAGATGCTTTGGAGAATAATTTGACTGTCTCTTTTTTGTGGCAGCCCCATAAATACTGGAATACTGCTATCATGTCACTCCTAGTCCTTCTTTTCTCTAGACTTAGGACATAGATGTCCAACCTTTTGGCTTGCATGGGCTGCAATGAGTGAAGAGGAATTGTCCTGGGCTGCATATAAAATATAGTTAACATATATAAATAACAAGGCTTTTATTTTTTATATATATAAATTATGTAGGGCTGCATTACAAACTCATGAGAGCTGCATGTGGTCTATGGGCCACAGGTTGGACATGCCTGCATTAGGATCTCAGAATTTGGCTGCTTAAATAATTATTAAACCAACCAGATGAAGGTCTCCCTAGTTGTGAACTGGGACAATAATATAGACAGACTGAGTTCGTAAAAGTTTCTCAATTTTAATGCAAGTAGTTGTAGCTGAATCCTTTTCTTACTTGCCTAAATTGGCTTATATTTTTTCCCAGGGTTTAAGAAAATGTATTTAAGCATAGCATAAATATCTGTCTGTTTTACATTAGCACCAGTAACCTGATTGAGTTGGAATGTGGGTCATTTGAAGAATTGTTAAAAAAATACTTTTCCAGCTAAAAATCAAGGAAAATTATTAATCCACACAATTCAGATTTCCCTGTCACATAATTTGATAATGAAACAATAACCAAGATTGAAAGAAGGAGAAACAGGAATGAGCTGCCTGATCAGCATTCCTTGCAGAGCTGCACTTTGGCTTAGTCAAACAACCGAATAATTTTGAACAAAGCAGAAGTTCAAAGGGCTAAAATTACAGAAGGTGTTTTTTGTCTCTTGAAATAATTGTGTCTGTGAATGTAAGTGCATACAAGGTGCAGGCTGCCAGTATATCCTTTAACTGAAGTTCTGAATATAACGTTAATGACAGTTTTTAATACAGAACAATTCACTGAAGATAACAATGGACAGCAGGCATTGATTCCCACAGCCATTCTCATGCTTTTTAAGGGCACATCACATCTCAAATATATATATAGTAAAAGGACGAAATATATGTGTGTGTGTGTGTGTGTGTGTGTGTATGTATATGTATATGTGTGTGTGTATATAGATATATAGATATATAGATAGATAGATAGATAGATAGATAGATAGATAGATAGATGATAGATAGATAGATAGATAGATAGATAGATAGATAGATAGATAGATAGATAGATAGATAGATAGATAGTCTTTTTGTCCAAAAAAAAATACAATTTTCCAGGAGAAAAGATATTTCTCCCTCTCTTTTCTTTCTTAAGTGCCAGTGCAGCCCATTTTCATGTGCAAAGTCTTAGAAATGGAAAGATGCTCAATTGTTAACATAATTCTGCTGAATCTAATACCCCTGCAGCATACTTGCTATTTTGAAAGGACAGAGATGCTGGGTTGCTATAGAAACAAGGCAGCAAGTCTTTAGATTGCTCATCCCTGAAGAGATACCCTGTCAATATATTTAAAGACTGAAAATAAAAATGTAAGCAGCAACAAAATGTAAACGAATTTTGAACAATTGTCTAATACTAGCCCCTCAGTTTAGGCACAGCCATGCTCTTTCTTATGGGCTACCCAGAACAATGCCTTTCAATAATCTATGGTATGAAAACAAAAATCATCAACCTGCAATAATATCCAGTTGAGTTACTTAGACGCATGCTCACAACGTAAGGTATTAGTTCTTACATGCAAACATACCTACAAGCTCTTCCTTTTTAGGATAACCAACATTATGCTTGATGCAAAGTAAGAAACAATAAGCCAAAATGTTAAATAAATGAAAATAAACGAAGCAAAAACTAATTTATATCTTTTGCTATGCTTTTGTATACTTTACCATCTTTGCGAACCATCCTTCTCCCACATTCATAAAATACTATGGATACTGCCTTTTGTGCTTTTAAAGTTCTCACACTTTTTTAAAGAATGTTATGAATTTAATTCAACCACAATTTTATTGGTCTTCCTTTTCTTTTTGATTCATTTATTCCTTTTCATGTATTTGTTTTGCAGTTTGTTCATCTATTATCTTTAAATAATTGAACAACTCAAATATTTCTGTCACATTAGTTTTCTACTTTTGTATTCAGTTCACATGTATTCAGCATCCATTCATTCTTGGCCCTGTCTCATTTTGGTTTATCACACTTATTAAAGTACCTCATCCCACTGTATTCAATTTATTATGTTCATCTTTATATACCCGACTATCATTTCCTCAAAGCAGGCAGATATATGCATTTTTGCATCTTTTGACTAAACATCCAGTCCTCACACTAGACCAAATACTACCTTCTGTATCTCAAATTTTTCCATTCACATTCCCATATTTAATTCACATTCTATCCATTTCCTCTATTTTTTTTTATTTAGAACTCGCAATCATTCACTCTTGTCAAGCACAACTATCTTGGTTCTCAAAACTTTAATTCTCTGTTCCACATTTACTGAAAATCATTTGGGTTTTCAGCCAACATCTGCATGCACAAGTGAATGTACTTCTGCATCATCAACCAAGATACCTCTAATATACCGGTATTTGTTCAAAAATTCAACCAAAGTGGCATCATACATCCCTACTAGAGAGTACTAAACCATTCATAAACTATTCCTTTTATTCTCACACATGCATTGTTATATAATTAATCATGAAAGCCAGATGGGTGACTTTGATTCAGCCAATCTTTCTCAGCCCAACCCACCATATACATACATACATACAATACATACTGTACATATATATGTTATATATAACCATGACTTAAAGGAACCTCCCAAAAAATCATAGCATTTCAGGTTGCTTCCCCAAATACATCAGATGACCTACATACCCTGACATTTGAGATGAGGCGATGGTGAGCTAAGAACATCTCCAGAGGATGGCCAATGGACTGGCAATGAGCTTAATCCAACTGAACCTCTCTGGACCAAGAGAGGACAAGAGACTGCCTGCTCCTCATGAGGAGACCACAGGATAGCAGACAACTCACAGGTCTAAACTACAGAAGATGAGAGAAGCCATTAAGCTCTCAATCAAGGCAGAGCTTTTAAGGACACTGGATTGTCCACTCTCACTTTTTAAAAACACCCTCACTTTTGAAATCTGTTTAATTTAGTTTGCTTGCATCTAATCCCTTGAAGGTGAACATTCATGCCCATTATAAGAACATGATATATGAAGGGGCAGCTAACTAAGATGGGATTTCATGTTAAATTTTGATAACTCATTTTAATAGTTACAGACCCCCACTGTGCAAGAATGAAGATGGGGCAGCCGTACAGGGGAGATGTTGGTTACAGTATAGTAACTCATATCACTGTTATATCTTCACTCCACAGAAAGACAGATTGTTCACTGGAGAGGAGGAATATAAGAACCTTCTTAAGGTCTTCCATTTTATCCGTGTGAACATTCAACATTTTTTTCAATGGAAATGTGCCAATGGTTAAAACTTTCTGCAGTTAAAGCAAGAACTCTCTGAAGGGTGGAAGCTTAATTGTTTCATATTATCTCCCATTTTTTGAAAAAAAAATCATTACTGATATGTGTTATTAGGCTAAACCTTCATTTTCTAAAAAGGAAATAGAGTAGCAGTTTAATGTATTAATACATCTTAGCAGTCTATTATTCTATGTAGGCTACAGAGATTAAAAGACAATTTGCAGCATATGAGAATATTCCTGCCTATTATAAGAATAGATGTCATTGGAGAAAGCAAAATTTACAATCCAGAAAAAACTTGCCTATAAATAAAAATAAATATGTAACAACAAAAATAACAGAAAACAGGGGTGACATAGCCACAAGCGAGAGTGGCAAATGAATTAAAATACATTTCCTTACACATCTACAGGATCAATTCAAAGGTATATCTTCTCCATGGCAACATAATTGTCTCAAGAATAAGACACCATTTCGGGGGGGGGGGTAAATAAACTTCAGCTCTTGTGTTATGATATAACAACATTTTAAAATAGAAAATAGTGGCCCAAGACAAGTTAAATATCCTTCTTTTTAAAAGATGTATACTTTTTTTATTCTTATCCAAGATGAAAAAAAATTAATTTTATCAGCAAATATGCCTTTTAGCAGCATGAGACTTCAGCAGAAACCAAGGGATGTCAATTTTTTGTTAGTTTGCTTATTTGGATGCCATCTGACTCCAACCAACTCTGAGTAGCTCCCAACTGTAAAATAATATTGAAAATCACAAAATATGGAAAATGAATAAAAAAACAAGAACAATATTAGTTACAAAATAATCACATGTTGGCAACCCAAAACAAATATAACAAAACAAACATAAAACCTCACAAATGGGAGAGGCCATCCACCTGATGCCAAGGCTTGTGCAAATAGCCAAATCTTTAAGGGTCTTGGGAACATCATCAGCTTAGGAGCCATAGAGATCTCAGAGAGAATCTCGCTGCAGAGGGTACTTTATAGCATGGGTATCCAACCTTGGCAACTTTAAGACTTGTGGACTTCAACTCCAACAGTTCCTCAGCTAGCTTTTCTGCCTGAGGAACTCTGGTAGTTGAAGTCCACAAGTCTTAAAGTTGCCAAGGTTGGAGGCCCCTGCTTTATAGGACTCTAGTTTATAGAATGTAGCTGTCTACATGTTGCCCCAATTCATTCCCCTCAAATCATTCGCACTTCAGAGCCACGGTGGTGCAGTGATTCGAGTGCAGTACTGCAGGCTACTTCTACTGACTGCCAGCTGCCTGCAATTTGGCAGTTCAAATCTTACCAGGTTCAAGGTTGACTCAGCCTTCCATCCTTCCAAGATGAGTAAAATGAGGATCCAAATGGTTGGGGCATTATGACGACTCTGTAAAAGTGGTTCTCCTCCTTCTACTTCAATTCCTTAACCACTACATCACACTGCCTCTCAGTCAAGAATCCTTTTCCATCCTGATGTTTTTCAGTTATAACAGACTTCAGTTCTCACAGCCATGAGCCAGTGCAATCAACCAAAGCAACAGTACATAGCAAGAGCCTGATGTCATAAAAACAGCATCATAAGGTGGCCTTTGGTTACAGAGAACAGTAAAATAAGATTTGGGTTTTTTAGTATTAATTTAAAAAAATTAAAGAATGAAATAATATTACAACGAAGCTTGATATTTGTCAAACAGCTGAATGGCAAGCCAAGAGCTTATTTCTGCAGATTTAAGTTTTTTCAGGATTGAAGATCAAACGGAGAACAAATAATAACTTCACTGACAGTGCTTCACTTTTCTGAAGAAGGCTTTTCTCATTAAACAGTCCTCTTTTTAAAAAAGCAATTCTAACTACTTCTCTCCCAGCCCAACAACAGTGCGCTTTTACCTCGGAGCATTATGACATTTTCTGCGGCCTACTTAGACACAGGCAGTCTGAGCAAAATATAAGAAAGAACACCAATTGCCTCTCTCGTCTTGCTGTTTCTATTTATTCCCACTGTGTGGAAAGAAATAAATTGACTCCAGGCCTGTAGAATATCAAATATTTAACCAGGCACAGCTTGTGGGGGAAGATGGAGAGGATTTTGGATGCTGCCCGATGCCCACCCCCCTCTTCCCCATATGTCTCCATTAGGGTCTTTCTCTGGTCAAGATTTCTTGATTTCCAAAACAGCCTGCTTCAAAGTCTAGATGAGGTAAAAGGTGGATCTGATAATACACGTATATTGCTAGTAGCAGTGTGGTGGTTTTACTATTATTTCTAGTGCAAGTTTGGAGTCTAGATGAATTGTACAGCCTGAGGCATAACCCAAAGTTATTTTATTTGATGCTCCCATTTTGTTTTCCCTTCATGGCAGTCACAAGAGTGGGGGGTAAAGAAATTCTTTTTAGAAGGGATCCTGTAAGAAGATCCTAGCGAACAAAATTATATTATACAAATCTATGCTACGATGGCCCTGCAACTCAGACTATTCTATATTTAGACTTGCCAAGATGAGTCAGACTCATTCCCAAGGGGAAACACTGCCTGCGATGGAAGTAAAATGGATCATGAGAAATAAAAATGACAGAAAGGATCTGTCAAGTAAGATGCTAGCAGAAATCCCTAAAGTCTTAGCTTGTAAATGCATATACTAATCTGGGTTAAGGGAAACCAGGGCTGTGGTTGCCTAGAGCAGCTAAAACCACCCGTTCTACCAGCCTCTTATTCCAGAGGGTTCACTAACTAGCCCTATACGTTCACTTTTTTTTAAAAAAAAGAGTCCCAAATTACATCACTGTCTTTGAGATGAAATATTTAGTTGTTTGTATAACAGCCTTTTAATTTAGCCAATGAAGTCCCAGCTCAGAGGTAAGTTTGTCGGTCAGGAATAGGGATTTCTTACATGATATGGATCTCCTTTATTAACTACTACTTTTTTAAAAAAAATTACAATAGGAAGCAAAACTGTTCTTGCGTTGCCATTTGTATATAAAGGGGGCTTTCTCTCTCTTCCTCCCCCCACCCCCTTGTATCTATACAAACATGGCATTTCCTGGATACAGAGAAGAAGCGCACTGACTCAGCCCTAGCAAAAAAAAATGTAGTCCAGATCACAAAATTCTATTAATAAAAATCTAGGAACTTCAAAGAATTACATTATCAAATGTGGAAGGTGCAATTCCTACAAAATTATTTTAACAAGTTTTGGGGGGAAAAGAAAATATGGTCAAGGGCAGGCAATTTAAAACTTACAAGGCTTGAGGGAGAATGTTAGAACATACAGAAAATAAAATGTCAGTCTCTTGGACGTAGGAATTAATCCAATGGTGGGATTTAGCCAGTTCGCACCACTGGGAAAACCGGTTGTTAAGTTACTCAGTAGTTTGATGAACTGGTTGTTGGAAGAAATCATTAGGGCAAAAAACCAGTTGTTAAATTATTTGAATCCCACCAATGGGTTAATCATATTTGCTTGCATGGGAAACAGAATACTTGTCAACATTATTTCTGGAGGGTAGCCAGTGCAATACATTTCAGAAAAAAATACTGCAACAAGACCCATATTGAACCTTGACAACTAGAAAATAATTGCTTTTCTATATCTTACATAATTCAAGAAATCTTATCTAATAATACTATAGATATAGTTTTGTCCTAATAAAAGACAGTAAAAAAATCACCTCTGCTCACATTTTTATGATTATAAATCAAAAGAATGGAAATTATTTAAAATATAAGCAATTAAAACTTGGGATCAGGAACTATCTGAAATTCCTCCAGCTGCAGCTTTGTAACAAGAAAAGAGCAGTTTTGGGTGCCATTAGCTACCCTATATTTACGCTATGCAATGATCAGTCACAAGAAAATTTATCTCTGAGCCTAAAATGAGATGCTTTGACACCTCAGAATCTTGTACTAACATGCTCCAGAACAGATGCATGCTTTGGAAAAGATTGTCCCCAATGGCCAAAGAGTTATTGGCTTGTTGCAGGCAAATTAATTACTGTAGTTCTTTTGTAGACAGACAGAAACCTTTCAAGTCAGTGTTGACTCCTGGCAACTGTCTAGACTAGTTCTTGTTGTTTTCTTGGAAAGATTTCAGAAGTGACTTGCCAGCGCCTTCATCTTAGAGCTGAGAGAGTGTGACTATCCCAAGGTCACTTAGTTGGCTTCATGCCTAAAGGGGAACTGGAACTCACTGTTTCCTGATTTCTAGCCTAGTGGTCTAACCACTACACCAAGCTGACTCTCTGCAGAATGCAGATGGGGTGCATTCTTCGTGAGAATAGTCTACTGGTTTCTGTTCAGAAAGGCAATATATTATGCACATTCACAATCACAGACCAATCAGAACACTAATGGCTGCAAATGTTGCAGGAGCACTATAATTCCATTCCTGTCATCTGAATTTCCATATTAGATTAGAGAGGCTATTCATATCAGAGGGAGCATTAGTTCAAGTCCCTTTCCATTTAGTCCATTTTTCTGGCAATTTTTTCTCTAGGTATGAATCAGTATCAAGTCTTGGTGGCATTATGGACGACACATCAATGTGGTTTACTTGACAATAACAGCAAATAGTTTTGTGATTTAACTGATTCTAGAATAAAATTCCCAGTCTAGGGATTTCCTAGAATCTCCTATTCATATATAGGAGGACCAATACTACCTAGCTTTTCAATATAAGTTAAGTAAGGCTGATAAGATGCTACCACCCAGCCAGATTATTTTTACTTTTATTTTATTTTCTGCCCAACTCCAGACTCATTTTGGGCAGCTCACAATATAATAACAAGTACATAAGATAAATAAATAATACAAGGGAAATAAGCAATGTGGCAAACCTGGCGTTGTGGTCCGCCAGCGGCCAACAGATTTGGCAGCAGATTTGGACAGTGAGGAGGTTGGGGAGGAACATGGGCCAGTCCTGGAATCTGGGGAAGGCTCTGTGGAGGGCTCTGTGGAGGGGGGGCAGAGCTATATGCCAGTTATCAGATGGCTTCAGAGTCAGACATCAATGAGGCAGATGAACAGCTGGAGCCTGTTCCCAGTGTGTGCAGGCACACAGGTGCCAGACGAAGCAAACAGCTAAAGAACAGGGGTCAACTTGGGAGGAAGGCCACAAGTGGACGATGAATGGCCCCTCACAGATGAAATAAAAGAGGAGCGAAAGGGGAGTGGAGCTTGCAGGAAACAATTAATTTGATTAATTGGTCTGTGACTATCCAAAACTCCTTGCCACATTTTGCAGATATCAGCCTGGCAGTTCTCTACGCCAGATAAGGTCTGTGACTGTAAATCCTCCCTTGAAAGACTTTGCAAGATGTGAATGAGCAGAATTCACAGTAAATTAATAAAAGGAGTTTGCTTCATTCTCTTGGGGAGCCTAGGTCAGAATACCCAAATCACTAATATCAAAACTTATGAAGATATGATTACATCTAACAAGGGTTCCATCCACCCTATTCCAAGACCCAAAAGAATAGCCAGATCTTTAAGGCCTTCCAGAACACCATCAGAATGGAAAGCAACTGGAGCTCAGTGGGGATCTCATTCCAAAGGTCAGGTACTACGATAGAGAAAGTTCACTTTCTGGCTCCCAAAATATTACACTGTTTAATCTGTGGCATCCAGAGCATGCCCCCTGTTGGCTCTTATCTGCTGGATAAAAGCTATGGGATATAGGTAGCCTTTCAGATGACTAATTTCCATGCCACAGAGTGCTTCATAAGTGGTAACCAGCATTTTGAATTATGCCTAGAAGCATAATGACAACTCCAGCATGCAAACCAAGAGTATCACATGGTCTTGTCTAGGCAGCCCACCATTTCTCAAGGATATTGGGATACAAATCCACTTAACAAAGAAACATACTGATCTTGAGCTTTGATTTAGAGAAAATTAGAAATTTTACAAGTGTATGGCAAATACATAAAAAGTAGTTAAAAGAATAGAAACAAAGTTGTTCACAATGATAATAATGATTACATATTATCAGAATTACGTATATAAAACTTATGAAATTTGATTCATTTTCATGCCATCATTTCATTAAATATGATTGGACACTATTACAAAAGAAAAGTCATATCAGGTTTTTCTTTTAAATTTTTGCAGCATGCCCAATCTTGTCTCTTTTCTCTGGAAGGAGTACTGGTGCTTTGTAAAACGCCTGACAAATAAAGACTGAACAAATTCCCTAAATTATCTGAAAAAAATAGCAACCTCCAGTGCAAATTAATAACAAAAGGTCACATTAAAACACCACTCCAAAGACAGCTAGAGTTGAGAGTTCCTGCAGAGATCTATACACTTGTCCCCAGTTATGTCTAGAGTAACTACGATTTCCAAATCCATCCATTAATCAAAACACTGTTCAGCTACACAGTAGGTTGTAAAGCTGTTACCTGGACAATGTCATCAATTTTCAAATACAGTCCTACTTTTTCCTTTGACAAAGGAAATCAAAATCAGTGTAAGAGTTTCAGTGAGCCAGACTTTTTGGCATATTAAAAAAGACCCATTAGTAGTATGAACACTAGCGGCACAAGCTTTTTCCAAAACTCAGATTTTGTTCTCCACATTTTTAGTAGAACCCATAATGACATTTTGAGATAGAATAACTCTATAGAGAGAGTTGGTGATCCCATGCTTGGTTTTCACATTAATAAGTCACTGAAGCAAAAAGATCATTATGTATTTGTTAAGGTTACTGAATATTTTTAAAATAATTCTCATTAACACAAAATCAGCCTGGCATGTCTTGATTCTACAGTTTAATAAGACTGTTCAATGATTTGGATTTAATTCCAACGAGATGCTTAGGTGCATAGGGAGGCACCAAGGTAGTCTTCAGCTCTTTAAAGCAGCAACATCATATCCTGATATGTGACAACTATGAAGAACAGCTATGCAATACCAAGAAAAAAACCATGTCTGGTTTAATGACTTAGACAGATGCCACATTTGTATTCTTATATTCCAAAACACCTTTTTGTAATCAAATTCAAAGAAATATATAGCATTACTGTGGAATACCTAGGCTTACTGTATCTGAAAGATACACAGATTGTCTGAGACTGGGAATCAGACATATATAAATCAATATAACAAACGTAGTACCACATGTTAAATGAAACATGCCATTCCCCCCCTCCCTTCCACCAGCATTATTTCTATGTAAAATTCAAACATTTTACATTTCATGTCGCCAAAAATATACAGTAGTTCTTACTGACCTCCAAAGTAGATTTTAGAAGAATAAGAACTATCATCAGGAAAAGACCACCACGTCAGGTGGCAGACAGGGAAGAAGCCCAGGTGCCCATCCAAAGCCAATGCCCAGAGCCAGTTGACAGCTCAGTGTTTCATTCTGAAGTCACAGAGTAAATGTTTAAGTAAGTAAGTACAGCTTGCTAGAATTCCAACCTTTTCCCATGCCTTAAATACATATGCAAGCTTGGGCAAAGATGAGTCGCTGGGACTGGGCACACAGCACATTGTCTTCTTCTCCTATTCTAATATGTGGTTGATGAAAATGAATGGGAGTCCACATTTCTATCTGCCATCAAGAGTTATGCTAGAGATAACCTGAACATTCATATCTTAACTAAAAGAATTTACACAGGGAGAGGGGAAAAAATCATCCTAAATCTCATGTATGTTTTGGTAAAGTACTATTTTTGTTTTCAATTTAAAGCATCAACTATCCCGCTGATCAGTCTAAAAGGACTCCAGTTCTACCACCTCAAACCAGTGGCTGGAGGAGGTTTCGAGCTTGATGAAGGCGAATCAGCTGACGCTTAATTTAGACAAGGCAGAAATGTCGTGAACAAGATCACCTGGACAGAGACATACAGACCCTGGATGAAGGGCATGCCTCCTCTTGGTGGACAAAGTGAGCAGTATGGCAGATTGCAGGACTTAAGTCTGGGGAAGCTTAAGCGATTACAGCAGATGGACGCACATATGAACAGTTTTGTAACACAGATCAGAAAATGTGGATCTTGACTTAAATCATGCATGCATCAATTATAACCTGATTAGGCTTCTGCACTTTTCCCTCCACAGGACTGTACTGGAAAACAATTCACAAGCTGTTCAGTTATTTTTGGAACTAAATACTTGTATAGTATCAATACTATACTATTTGCATCAGATTCTGATCCAGTTCAAAGGGTTGATAAACTAAAATCGTAAACTCTTTAAAAGTCACTACAGCCATATGATCCTGCACTAATCTTAAAATCAGCATCGGAGGCCTTGCTGGCTAGTCACTGCTGAGAAAAAAATTGACTGAGATAACAGACTATGGACATCACAGACAGGATATTTTTTCAGTCATAGCCCCTAAAGTGTTCAAGTTCTTTCAAGGGAAGAATTTTTGTTTCACGTGGCTTAACTGATTCTTTTATGGCTGCTGCTGCTACTAACAGATTCAAGATTAATGATTTCTATTCTTAGTTTTGCATTACTGTGCACTGTTCACATTTGCTAGACTGAACAGTGCTAAATGTTTGTAAACTGTAGTTATTGTTCAATTGTTTTTTTGGAATGTTTGATGTCTATGCTTTGCATTTTAAATTGTGTTATATTCTGGAATTGCAATTTTACTATATTCTCTTTTGTAAGGCACCATGGAAGGACAATGTCCTTTCAGGCTATCTAAAAACCTTAGTATAAAATAAATAAATATTAGTTTATATGACGGCATTGGTATTACTGCTTCATGGAAATATGTATGTATGTATGCATGTTTGTATGTATGTATGTACCGGTATGTATTGCTTATGTTCCAAACAGTGGGTGTGGAAAACCAACCAAGAAAAAAGAAAAACAAGAATGGCAAGATTAACAGGGGATGCACAGGTAGTCATTGTTTAGCAACTGCATGACTGGCAACTCTGGTGTTAAGCAAAGCACTCACTAAGAGGAATCACAACTGTGCTTATGATCTTATTTCTGCTTTCTTTTCCTTTACAGACCTACAAAAGTCGTCAAAGCGAGGATTGGGGAGCAAAGTTTTCATATCTATTGTAACTGCATATGATCGCTAAACAAGGCAGTTGATAAATGAGGACTACCAATATAGGAACATTCAAAGTTACGCCAGAGACTTTTTCCATGTGGTCTGAGCATATGAAAATGTTTTGAAGCATTTCTTTTTCTGTGCTTTACTGGAACAGAGGCAGTGGTGGTTTTTTTTTTTTTTAAAGCTCCATCAAAGGCTCCACTGCCCCTCTTTTCATTTTAAATGCTAGATTCGGTCACTGCACTTTAGTGAAGGCAAAGTGACCTGCAGCATCCTTCACCAGCAGCATTTACAAAGAAGTAGAGTTAGTTGCTAGGATGGATCCTTTATTTATTTATTTATTTGTCTTGTATGCCGCCCACTCCCGGAGGACTCCGGGCGGCTCACAAAAGACAAGGGAAAGGGGGGAACAAGACAAAGACAACATATTAAAAACAAAACCAACATTCACAATTTCCATGGAGGTAGATGCTTCTCAGCTCCCCCCAGCCTGCTGGAACAGCCAGGACTTGGTGGCTTTGCGGAAGGCCGGGAGGGTAGTAAGGGTCCGGATCTCAACAGGGAGCTTGTTCCAGAGGGCCGGAGCTGCAACAGAGAAGGCTCTCCCCCGGGGAGTCGCCAGCCGACATTGGCTGGCAGATGGAATCCGGAGGAGACCTAACCTGTGCGATCTAATTGGTCTGAGAGAGGTAATCGGCAGGAGGCGGTCTCTCAGGTATCCTTTGCCTTCCTCCCTGCGGTAAGCCTAGTATTACATTATAATATTTGGTGATTTTTCTTCCCTCTACCCTACTCCTTCTTTAGTAAACAGCTCAAGAGTTAAGAGAAGGAAATGAACAGAGATATCCAGAAAGCTGCCTTACACTGAATGAGAATAATGCTCTCTTATTGACCCTCCTGAGTAGCAACAATTCTTCAGAGTTTCATGCAGGAATTTTTCCAAGAGATATCAGGATATGGATCTGGGACCTTTAGTATGCCAAGAAGGGCCCTACCACTGAGATACTTATCAAATTTCATTATCAGGGGGCACGATGAACCCAACACTTAAAATTCTAAACCAAACAAAGAAGAAATTAAATCCAAAGAATTTGCTTAGCACGGCAACCAAATAAAGCTGGCTGTGCCTTCCACATAAGAGATAACTGTAGAAAATAAGCATCAGGGAAATTAAGAATCTCTGCCTATGTTGGCCTTGACTACTTATATCCCCAGATCATGTGGGATATTTGGGAAGCATCTTTGAACTCAGAGAAACACCTCAGGGCAATGAACTAACAGTGACAGTGATCAAAACAGACACTCATTTGTTGGTTCAGATCTATTCAAAGATGCATCACAACCTACAGGATGAACCAAAGGCAACGTGGATTTTACATGCTCTGTCACCCAAGCCAGTGAATATTATAAAGCTATTGTTTGAGACAGGAATGCTCTCATCCCTTCCTTGAATACAGATTCACCCTAAACATCAAAGTTTAACTTGATAGAAAAGGCCACCTCATCCTGTAAGTCAAACAAGTACAGCACTGAGAACATCTGCACCCCTGTAATGAATAAAAGACTTCACAAAACAATCCAAAAATAGGTCTGCCCACCTGGGGAAGAGAGGCATAAACGCATTAGACGGAATGCATGGTGTAATAAAGCTTTACAGATCTGTTAAAACCTACCCAAAATTCAGGCCATTAGTGCTAACCTGACACTGTTGGCTTCAGGTAATCAGTCATTGGAAGAGAGGGATACAATTCCCTTATTCACAAACTACAAACTTGTTTAACTTTATCTATTGTAAATAGTACTTTTTAATCAGCCTCTAACCAGGAATGTCATGAAAGAAAACAACGTTCAATAATCAATATAGCTGTATAAAGACAAAATAAACTAGAGAGAGAGAGAAAAAAAATCAACAGTTAAGCTTGGGTGCAGTCCAAAAGAAGCTCTATTTAGGTAACTAGTAGCTGAGTGCTTGGGAGCATCCATTTGTAGTGTGTGGACCATGACTTTAGGACAATTTGTAGCAATAGCACTTAGATTTATATACCGCTTCATACTGCTTTTACAGCTTTCTCTAAGCGGTTTACAGAGTCAGCATGTTGCCCCCAACAATCTGGGTCCTCATTTTACCCACCTCGGAAGGAAGGAAGGCTGAGTCAACCTTGAGCCTGGTGAGACCTGAACTGCCAAACTGCTGGCAGCCGGCAATCAGCAGAAGTAGCCTGCAGTACTGCATTCTAACCACTGTACCACCACAGCTCTATTATGGTAATAATTAGCTACGCAATAGTTCCCAATCTTATTTCCTAAGATGAAAAGGGTGATAGAGCAACTAATGACAGAGAAGATACCTAGGAAGTGATCCTGCGCCTCAAAAGTTAATTAAGACAAATATGGAATGGAGGCCTCCAATTATGGCTTATTTCTTCACATACATTATATGAGACAGCAGTAATATCCAGTAACTGAGAGTTGATTATTTTAATTCTTTAAAAAAAAAAAAAGTACAACAGTCCTCATTTACCAACTGCCTCAGACAGTGGCTGTTAACCATCATGACTGTAATGGAAAAGTAACTTTGCATCCAATCCTTGCATTTACAACCATCACAGGAAACCTTCTTTTATGTTCTTAGTAGCGATTAATAACTGAGTACGCAGAGGATTCAACTAACTGTTTATTAACACTCAACTGCAAACTAGTAGAATAGAACAGAGAACAAACCCCGCTTGACAGCTATTTATACTTGGAGCTGTCAGGCGGAGAACCAATGGGAGGGTTGTTTTTTGCCTGCCAGCCGGCAGGCACACCTAAACCAATCAGGGCTTCTTCCTGGTTCTTCGGCAGCTGCAGGTCAAATCTCCGAGGACACAACACCCCAGATTGCGCATGTGCAGACCCAGTACTCCTCCTCCGGCGGCGGGCACACCCATTGAAAGGCGATCTCAGTGCATGTACAGACACCCAGGATACCTTCGGGACTACACATGCACAATCTGGGGCAAAGGGGTGTTGTGTCCTCAGAGATTCAACCGTCAGCTGCCAGTCGAATCTCTGAGGACACAACACCTTCGCTTTTCAAGTAGGCCGACTCGAGCCACCCTACTCTCACCTGGGCCTCAGAGGGAAAAGCATCTCACATTCAATATGCCAAGCTAGGATCCACTTCCTTCCCCATCTCTCACCTTAGAGTTGATGTCAAGCCCCACTATATAAACCAACCAAGAAAATGAACACAAGACTAAAACTACCTTTATTAGTTGTTGTGTGCTGCCCAGAGTCACTTCTGGTGAGATGGGCAATTACCTGAATTTAAGTAGGTATGTAGGTAGCTAAGTAAGTAAGTAAGTAAATGGCTATAACAGAAACTTGCAAATCCTCCCTCTCCTCCCCTTATATCATGTGAATTGAATGGGTTTCCACCTGAGCTGCTTGCGTAAATCACCTTGTTCTGTTTTTTTGTGGAGGTTTTTTTTTTGCCATAATCCACAATTTAGTCCCACTGAATTTGCCAAACATGGCCACTACATCATGTGGTCAGTTAAGCAGCAATTGCAAGACCCCCCCCCCAGCCTGCTTTCACTACTACTACCCATCTAGAGACATTTAAAGTTCCATTTCACCAATGGTCTATCTCCAGGATGCTGTTGCCATTTCAGAGCACTGCAGTCATGCCAGCCTAGTCCAGCTTCCATGTCATTCCCAACACCGGCCTCAAAATGGAGGAGTAGGTCAACTCCACATCTTCCTAGTTGTTTTCTCCAGCCAGCTTCCAGCCAGATTCCACTAGTCAAGTGAACAAAAAACAGCTGATCTGCAGCACTGCTGAAATCTCCAGACCAGAAAGCTCTCCACAACAGGACAGCATGGTCCAAAATGAAACTGCAATTACATTCTGTTGCTGACATCCATCTATCTGATGCCCAGCTGAACACATAGGAAGCTTCCATCTCCATGCTGCCAGCACTTTCCCCATCTGTCCATACTTCCAGACTGGAATCAGGCTGCTCTAGGTAAGACCCCACCAAACCCACACATACAAAACTTACAAAACCACTGCTATCACAGAGCCCAATATCTCAGTGCCATCTTAATAATGCTTTTTTTTTTAGAAAGTAGTGCAAGCCGAAGAATATTCAGAAATCATATAAAAATTGGGAGGGGACCAAATACTGAAGGTGTAAAGAACCTATAGTCCTTCATATGTTGTTGTATTACAAGTCCCATTATCCTTAAACACTAATTATGCTAGCTATAACTGTTCTATTGATACCAAAAGACTAATGTAATAGAGAGGCAGGAAGTGTTCCAAATCTTTCTTTTTTGCAATGCATGAATTTAGCCCTCTGACAAAACTTGCCACCTTTGTAGGAGGTGATTGGTGGTTGGTTTCATACTGGTAACTATTGCCAAAACAGCCAGTTTCTGAAGGGTTAAGGCACCAGATTGAAAACTAGGAGACTGTGAGTTCTAGTGCCTAAAATTGATTTTTCAAATGGTACAAGTAGTCTTCAGCTTACAACCACAATTGAGATTGGACTTTCCATCATAAATCATTGCAGTCAAGTCATCACATGATGGATCCAATTTTACAGTTATTTTTACCACACAAATGAAGGTGGATATGTATCTCCCAGGATAATATCAATCTGGGTTATTCACCAGGACCAAAGGTTTTGTCTTCTGAGCTTATGCTGGAGCCCATCCACAGAGAACTTCTCTCCAGCAGGATGTGACACACAAAGTTTAAAAAAACTTTAAATAAATGTCACACACTCTGCTAGAAAAACTTTCCCTGAGGATGGGCTCCAACACAGTCCAAAAGTTGAAAAGACTAAACCTCTGATCCTGGTGAGAAAACCAGATTGGATTCTACATTTTTATCATAATTGTAAAGCAAAACATTTGTTTGTTAACAAAATCCAATTTCCCCAATTGACTTTTTTGCCAATTTATTTTTCCCACAAAATCATCTGGGAAGATTGCAAATGATAATCAGGTGACTGCAAGACACTGCCACTAATCATGTGATGAGGGGGATGGAACAATGGTCATAAGTGCAAGTACAAATCAGAAACCACTTTTTCTGAGGTTATCATAACTTTGAACCATCTTTAAACAAACTTTAAATAAATGGTTGACCTGTATATGGCATCAAGCCCCATGCTGGCTGGATAAGATCAAGGAAACAAGAATTACGAAGACATCAATAAGGTAACATTCTTCCTATTTGGAAGTACCGTGTTTCCCCAAAAATAAGACAGGTTCTTATTTTCTTTTGACCCCCGAAATAAGCACTTGGCCTTATTTTCGGGGAGGTCTTATTATTTTTGAGGTACAGGAGGCGGCGAGCATGGTCACCTCATGGTTGTTGTTGTGTTGCAATATTTTCAGGGAGGGCTTATTTTCAGGAAAAGGTTTATTTTAGCGCATGCACTCAAAATCCTGATTGGGCTTATTATCTGGGGAGGTCTTATTTTCAGGGAAACAGGGTAGATGCAGAACTCCGGAAACTTAAGAAGCATTTCCCATCCTTATTTATAGCAAATTAATTGAGGTTGGGTCTCTGAATTATTTCAAACTCTTCTCTCCTGGATTTCTTTGTAGTGAAGCATTTGAGGAATTAGCTATCTAATTGTGTAACTGATGCTCATGCCTATACACTCTGTTTTCTTCCTCAGTCTTCTCCCAAATGCTCACAAATACTGGTAGCTATTTTAGTGTCGGTAAGTGAAAGTAATCTAATTTTTAACTATCAGTGCGGCAATGAAGTATCCAGTTTCCTGAAATTTATAGCAAGCATGGGTAAGAGATTTTTTACACTAACTTGGTCACTGCTGTGATATTTCATAGAGTTCTACAAGAAGCAGATTGCTGAAAATATTGCTTGATATACTTTCTCTAAAAGAATACTGGCTCCCTTTTCACACTGAAGAAAAGCATTGGAATGTTACATGACTTAGTTTAATGTGTTTTCTTTTCAATTGCATATTATCCAGGAATAATTTGTACTTTTCCATATTCTTTCCTTTTCTTACTTTATTCTTTGAAGCAGTATTACATTGTACATTGTAGTGTAATATTCCTAAAGTATTATAGGCAATATTTGTATTTAGTTGTACAATAGTTGTTACACTGGTTTTCAACAAAAATGTGAAAATTTAGAGAATCTAACTAGTCCTATATATTTCATAATGTTGATTTATCTTTATATGCTTTTTATACCAAAAAGTATAATACTGCCCAAAATATGTAGGATAAGTGAATGCAGTTTATTTATTTTTTTAAGAATATGCTTAGGTATAAAAGAAATTAAAATCCAAAAGTGTAAAGTGAGAAGTTTTATTTTATTTATTTTTCACATGCTATAAATGGGAAGCTGGTCTTCATGATCCAGAAAAATAAAAGGAACTACAATAAAAAGAAGAAATCCTCAGCAATGAGAACTGAGCTCTGCCAGCTCAGTACATACAATTCAGTACATGTAAACTTGTATTTTAAACAATTTAATTGTTTGGAATTGTATTGTTTTAACTCTCTGTGAAGTTCCAAAGCAACTATGCCCCAAGTTTTGCTCTGCATTTGAGAACAAGAATATACTGTTGTTGTTTCTCCCCCCCCCTCCCCCCAAAAAAACAACCAAATGATTTCACAATGGAAGATTCAAGGTTGATCATACAATAATACTTAATTTGGTTTCTGCACCTTGGAGCCATCTTGTTAAACAAGTAAACAAGCCTGGGGTAGGGAGGGTGAGCAGGGGGAGGGCGAGCAGGGGGAGGCTTTTATTTTTTGGTTTATAGGACTGTATTTCCTCTGACCTATTTTTAAAAAAACTAAAAATAGTCCTTCTTAGGTCACTACTGCAAATTGAATTCTGCTGCTTCATTGCCCATCTTAGTGAGCTGCCTACACACAGAGCTTAACTCATTCTCTGCTAAACAGATGTGACTGTTCCTTGGCAAAAAAAAAAAGCAGGCATTCAAAGGAAGCATAGTTTCAACAAAGCCCTGCTAGAATATTTCACATACACATTTATTTGGAATCTAAATTTAGATTCATAAGTTCGTGGATTCATAACATTTTGCACTAAATCATAGAATGTAGGTGTTGCAAGGGACTTTGGAAATATCTAATTTTCTGCCAAATGCAAGAATTCAATATTTTAGCATTCCCAATAGATGGCTATTAAACACCTTCAGTAAAGAATAGTCCACCTTCTTTATTGATATAGGATGCTTACGATTATGAAAGTATTCCTGATTCTAACCAAAATCTACTTTTCTGTAATTTAAACCCATGAACAATTCTGTGTTATCTTCCACATGGCAGCCTTTCAGACATTTCAGAACAGTAATCATGTCTGCCTCTTCTTTTTCCTTCCCAGGATAAACAACAGTGCACAACATATGTACAATGAGTCTCCCCTAGTGCACCACCCCAACACACTCACAGGGAAGACAGAAAATCCCTAACCAATAAATCATATTATTAACAACCACACAATCCTATTTCACCAACGTGAATATGCTGCACGTTGCGCCAGCCCTGCAAGTCTATTGCATATGTAGTTATGATGTTATTTCACATTCAAGAGTCTGACAGCCCAAATGCAACCAAACCAAAACGCAATATACAAGCCCTTTATCATTTCAGACAAATGGTTATCCAATCTCTTCTTAAAAACTTCCAGTGTTGGAGCATTCACAACTTCTGGAGACAAGCTGTTCCACTGATTAATTGTTCTAACTGTCAGGAAATTTCTCCTCAGTTGTGAGTTGCTTTTATTCTTATCCTATCCTCTGCCACTGCAGCTATCTTCTATTTCTCCAAATCCATGAAAGAGGCTGAAAGTGACATCTGCAAGCTCCTTCAAAACACTTAATGCCATTGATTTGAACCATAAGCTCATTCATTTTAGGAAAGTGTCCCCTTCCTATCTCCTTACTTGAGTTACTACTCTCTTTTTTCATCACTTTTCTCTTTAGGTCTATTTGAACACATTGATTTCAAGTCATGAACACATAATGTCTATTGAATTAAAACATCCAAACACTACATATACATCCTATACATGATCTTTGTCTAACTGCGAAACAACAATAGTGATTATTTGATTTTAGTACAAAGCTATTAACTATGAATGAATATAAGAAAAAATAGGTTTTCCTGGCCTGGCTCAAGTCCCTCTTATCTGACCATTGCCTTTGTACCGTCTCCTCTTCTGGTCTATCTCAGGTGGAAATTGGTTGTTGTTATTAGGGAGAAAATAAGAGGAAGGTGTTGAATATGCTTTGATGCCATGAGTTATTTGTAAAAATAATAAAGGAGGTATTCAAATAAATAAATAATTGCAGTCCAAACACATTTCAAGGGTACTAATTTGGGAAAGACTCAAGTCTTGGATGTGGCTTCTCAAATACTCTTGACCATATCAAGCAATGTTGGGGACAATATGCTGATTCTATAAACCACTTAGAGAGACTGTAAAGCACTGTGAAGCGGTATATAAGTCTAAGCACTATTGCTAATGTGTTTACAATATTACTGAAAACTGCCCTAGTCCAGAAAATAATCATCTAATAACTTTGTAGCCATTTATGTTGTGGAACTGTCCAGATTTCCAAACCTTAACTAAGCTGCCTTTTAAAACAATTAAAATAAAAGCTCTGTCACTCGCTTTGATTTTCTGTCAATCAAACATAGCCTTTTGGGGTTATTTGGGGGAAATGTTTTATCACAGAGCTGAGAATAAAGGATCAGATTATCAGAAAACAAGAAATGTTATATGTATACACAAAGAGATAAAGGTGACCGAAGACTTGTCCAATGGGATTCAGTAGCAGGCATATTAGAACAAACTTTAAAAGGGGGAAAAAGACAATAGTATATGGGACAGAAGCCAGGACAGAGATGTTATACAACCATAAAAATAAGAGACCATTCCACATTAGTATTTATTATTATTATATATACAAAAATGTGGAATCATAGTTCTTTAGCAGGTATTTAGATTTGTAGATTTGTAGATTTATTGAACATTTATAGGCCGCCCTTTTCCCTGAGGGGACTCAGGGCGGCTTACAACAATGGGGGAAGGGAGTGCAAGACAAGACATAAAAGAAAAACATGAGTAAAAAAAATTAACCATAAAACACAACATTCACTCAACATTCGGGCGGGGTGAGAGTAAATCCTATCCCCAGGCCTGACGGGATAGCCAGATCTTGAGGGCTGTGCGGAAGGCCTGGACTGTGGTGAGGGTACGGATCTCCACGGGGAGGTTGTTCCATAGCGTCGGAGCTGCAACTGAGAAGGCTCTCCTCCGCGTAGTCGCCAGTCGGCACTGACTGGCGGATGGAATTCGGAGGAGGCCTACCCTGTGCGATCTGATGGGACGCAGGGAGGTAATTGGCAGAAGGCGGTCTCTCAGATAGCCAGATCCACTACCATGGAGCGCTTTATAGGTGGTAAGTAGGACCTTGAAGTGCACCCGACGATCAACAGGTAGCCAGCGCAGCTCACGGAGGATCAGTGTTATGTGGGCGAACCGTGGTGCGCCCATGATCACTCGCGCGGCCGCGTTCTGGACTAGCTGAAGTCGCCGGATGCTCTTCAAGGGCAGCCCCATGTAGAGCACATTGCAGTATTCCAGCCTAGAGATCACAAGGGCTCGAGTGACTGTTGTGAGGGCCTCCCGGTTCAGGTAGGGCCGCAACTGGCGCACCAGGCGAACCTGGGCAAATGCCCCCCTGGTCACAGCTGACAAATGATGGTCAAAACTCAGCTGTGGGTCCAGGAGGACTCCCAAATTGCGGACCCTGTCTGAGGGGTATAAATTTTGCCCCCCCCCAGCCTGATTGATGGAACGTTAGCCGAATTTTTGGGAGGAAAACACAACAGCCACTCGGTCTTTTCCGGGTTGAGCACCAGTTTGTTAGCTCTCATCCAGTCTTTAACAGCCTCAAGGCCCCGGTTCATCACGTCCACCGCTTCATTGAGTTGGCACGGGGCGGACAGATACAGCTGTGTATCGTCCGCATATTGGTGGTACTTAATCCCGTGCCTCCGAATGATCTCGCCCAGCAGTTTCATGTATATGTTGAATAGCAGGGGGGACAAGACCGAGCCCTGCGGCACCCCATAGGTTAGGGGCCTCGGGGACGATCTCTCCCTCCCCACCAACACCGACTGCGACCTGTCCGAGAGGTAGGAGGAGAACCACTGTAGAACAGTGCCGCCCACCCCCACCTCCCGCAGTCGTCGCAGAAGGATACCATGGTCGATGGTATCGAAAGCCGCTGAGAGGTCAAGGAGAACCAGGATGGACGCATGGCCTCCATCTCTGGCTCTCCAGAGATCATCGGTCAATGCGACCAAAGCGGTTTCTGTGCTGTAACCGGGCCTGAAGCCAGACTGGAAGGGGTCAAGATAGTTAGCTTCCTCCAAGGTACGCTGAAGCTGCAAGTCCACCACCTTCTCAACAACCTTCCCCACAAAGGGGAGGTTGGAGACTGGACGGTAGTTATTAAGAACTGCTGGATCCAAGGACGGTTTCTTGAGGAGGGGCCTCACCACCGCCGCCTTAAGCGCGGTGGGGAGGTGCCCCTCCCGAAGAGAGGCGGTAACAACCGCCTGGATCCAGCCTCGTGTCACCTCTCTGCTGTTGGCAACCAGCCAAGAGGGACACAGGTCCAGTATACAGGTGGAGGCGCTCACAGCTCGCATAGCCTTGTCCACATCCCCGGAGGTATTCGCCTTCAAACACATCAAATTCTTCCCAAGAACCTAGGATGTCATAATATATCAGTATAGCATATGTGTGAATCTAAGCACTGTGGCTTTTTATAATTGACAAATGGAAATTTTGTTAATATGCCAATTTTCTAAGTGCAGTGGAAGACTTTTTGGTATGGCACCCAGCATGCCAATAACTACCACAACCACCCTGGCGGCTTTATGCCATAACCTTTCATTTTTGATTTTCAAATCTTGATATTTCATGTTCTCCAATTCTTTATATTCTATTCTACTATGACCATATCAATTATCCAAACTTTCTTCTTTTCAACCATAGTTAAATCTGGTATGCTATGAGCCAAGATTTTATCAGATTGCATTCAGAAATCCACAGTATTGAAACTTACTCATTTTCAATTATCTTTTCAACTCTATGTTCTCACCAATTTTTCATTATTGGTACATGATAATTCTTACAGATAATCCGGTGGAATCTTTTTGGTCACTGTCAGCTTGTGCAATTTTCTTGCACAAACTGAGTGTATAATCTACTGTTTCTTCTGTTTCTTTGCACAATCTGCACTTTGAATCATTGGATGATTATTTTTTTCAGATCTGCCCTTGACTGCATTTGTTTGAATAATTTAATTCAATAATTCTTCAAATAATACAAATAAACTGAAAAATTATTATACAATTGTATCACAGCAGCCAGTTGTTTCGCCGGATTTGGCATTGGTTACTAGTCGGGCTCCACCCAGGCGCCTAGAACGTCGTAAAGTATTTTCGTAATATGCTTGCAGATCCAAGCAGTGCGGCTTTTTGCATTTGACTGATGGTGATTTTGTCAATTTTTAACTGTTTTAACTGTAATTCCAGTGCTTTTGGAGTAGAACCCAGTATGCCAATTACCACTGGAATTACCACTGCTGGTTTGTGCCATAGTCATTGAATTTCAATTTTTAAGTCCTGGTATTTTGCAATTTCTTCATGTTCCTTCTCGGCGACCCTGCTATCACCTGGTATTGCGATGTCTACGATTGTGACCTTATTTTTCTCAACCAGTGTGATGTCTGGTGTATTATGCGCCAGTATTTTGTCCGTTGTATACGGAAATCCCACAAGATCTTGACCATCTGATTTTCAGGCCGATGTTCCCACCAGTTTGTTGCTGTTTTAATATTATAATTTTTGCACAAATTCCAATGGATCATTTGTGCTACTGAATTGTGCCGCAATTTATAATCAGTCTGCACGATTTTTTTACAACAGCTGAGTATGTGATCAACAGTTTCATCAGCTTCTTTGCAAAGTCTGCATTTGGCATCATCAGAGGATTTTTCGATTTTGGCCTTAATGGCATTTGTGCGGATAGCTTGTTCTTGCACAGCCAGGATTAATGACTCTGTTTCTTTCTTTAATGTACCTGTTGTTAACCATAACTAAGTTTGTTCACTGTCCACTTTATCTTTTATTTTTTCCAGAAATTGGCCATGCAGTGCTTTGTTCTGCCAACTCTCCATTCTTGATTTTATCACATCTTTTCTGTATTCTTGTTTTATCTGTTGGGCCTTCAGTAGATTTTTGTTCTTTACTACAATTAATAGATGTTTTTGACTTTCTTTTAAATAATCAGCCAGTGCATGTTTTTCTTCTTCAACTGTTTGCTTCACTTGTAATAATCCTCTGCCACCTGATTTTCGGGGCAGGTAGAGTCTATCAGTATCACCACGTGGATGTAAACTGTAGTGCATTGTCATTAGTTTCCTGGTTTTTCGGTCCAAAATGTCCAAATCAGCTTGTGTCCATTAACTATACCACCTGTGTATCTTATAACTGGTATTGCCCAGGTATTTATGGCCTTGATTGTATTTCCACCATTCAATTTAGATTTCAAAATTTTCCTAACTCTGTTGGTGTACTCTCGCCTGACAATAGTTTTTACTTCTCCATGCTTGATGTTCCAACTGCAGAATGCCTAAGTATTTGTAGGCTTCATTTTCATTGCATTTAATTAGTTGGCCATTGGAAATTTCAATTCCCTCACATGCAGTGATTTTGCCCCTTTTTATGGATACAGTGGCGCATTTTTCCATGCCAAACTGCATTGAAATATCGGTGCTGAATACTCGGACTGTGTTTGTCAATGATTGGATTTCTATTTCTGACTTTCCATAGAGTTTCAAATCATCCATATATAGTAAATGCGAAGTTTTTTCAGCTTCTTTGGCTGTTTGGTAGCCTAATTTCATTTTTTTTAAGAATACTGATAGTGGGATCATTGCGATGATGAAGAGAAGAGGTGAAAGTGAATCACCCTGGAAAATTCCTCGCTTGATATTAACCATTCCTTAGATCTCATTCCCTACTGCCAACTCAGTTCTCCATTGTTTCATCACCTTTTCAGTAAAGGATGTAATATTTTTGCTAATGCCAGTTGTTTCTAAGCATTTTATGATCGAACTATGTGGCAGTGAGTCAAATGCCTTTTTGTAATCAATCCAGACCATATTCAAGTTCGTTGTTCTGTTCTTACAATTTTCTAATATCATTTTATCAATTAGGAGCTGATCTTTTGTGCCCCTGCTCCTTCTTTTGTTGCCTTTTTGCTCTACTGGCAAGATGTTGTTTGTTTCCAAATAATCCATCATGTTATCTGCAATAATGCCCGTGAGTAATTTGAAGGTTGTTGGCAATCATGTTAGTGGTCTGTAGTTTTCAGGTGTTGTTCCTTTAGTTGCATCTTTCTGAATCAAGTATGTTTTTCCAGTTGATATATTATTATTATTATTATTATTATTATTATTATTATTGCTGTTCTTATTGTCTTCATTTTATTACAATTTACTATAGGCCACCAAACTCCCAAATGACTCTGAGAACTTTAAAAAAACCGCAAAATCAAAAAATAAATTATAAGCAACCTTAAAAATAAGATATAACCAGATATATCTTGTAAAGAGGTTCCCTTCACTCAGCCACAAAGCCTAGGAGAACACACAAATTTTAATAGCTTCCTGAATGTCAAGATACTTAAGGGATGGTGTTAACCAGGAAAGGAGAAACACCATAAAATGGTTCCTCCCACTCTCAGTCTTTTCAATTAGTCCAGAGGGATACTATGATTGATAGTACAGAAAGCAACTGAGAGATCAAGGAACATGAGGATAAATGCACAATCTCCAGTGCATTTCCACCTCAAATCACTCACAAGTGTGGCTAATGTTATCTCCCTATAATGATCCAGCTTGAAATCTGACTGAAATGGTCCAGATAATCTGTGTCCTTCATGATCCTTTGAAGCTAAAGCCAACCACCTTCTCAACAAACCGCTCTCAAAAGGGAAGGTAGGATGTGGTTGGAAATTACATAAAATCATTGTGTCCAACAATGGTCTCTTCATGAGGGAGCACAGTACAGCGTCCTTCAAAGCTGAAGGGACAACCCCCACTTCAAAAAAAGTAAATGGTTTACTTGGTTAACTCCCAGACAGTCTGGACCAACCAAGAGGGACCTGAATCTAACAGAGATGGCTGAACATACAGTCTGGAAGAACACTTGTTCTAAATGGCTATGTCATTATACATTGCCTGGGTTATTCATTCTGCTTTTCCCACTTCTTCCAACTAATCAAACCGGATGTCAAAATATTTAGTAGATGAATTACCATCGTGAATTTGAGAGATTCCCCTACTTGAAATAAGAAGTAAAATGATATTAACAATATTAATAATTACTATTATTTTCTACTGCAATATGAACTGTTCAAAATCATCTCAAGATATATCAATTGTTATATTGTATTCTAATAACTTTTCAAGGAGGAGAGGGGAAGCAGAGAAGCAGAATTACAGTCCAGGCTTATAACCATTTTCTCATTCATTCCTTTTAATTTTAACTTATTTTTGTTCAAGATCAATTCAGCATTTGTTATGGTGAATTGGAGCATGCTGTAAGTTCAAATATTTCATTTGTCCAGAGGCCACTAGTTCTTTTTAATGTCGTCAGCCCTGTAGTATCCCAGCTATATTTGGACTTTTTATAAAAGTCCATTTATTTCTATTTTCAAAGAATTACTTTCTAATAAGAAGCCTGGTACAGTACAGAAACAAATTATATTTTTGAAGATTGTAGATCCATTTGAACCTTTCTATCCCACATGGTTAGCTAGAGAAGCAAAAAACGAAAACAGGACTATCAGAATATCCAGAAAAAGAATGGCTAAAAATCTTATGTGTAGACCAGGATGAGACTAATTGGACTAGAATGATTAGGGACCATGCTTACCATACACATATTTTATCTACATACATACACCGCAATTCTTAATCTAGGAACAACTTTTCCTCAAAAGCTTTCTGATATGATTATTTATAGGACAGAAAGCCTCTGGAGAAGAGCCAGTTCTTGTCTGAGCTTGCATGGCATTTTTATAGTGGAAGAGCTTGAACTCCTATCACTTCATCATTCATTTTGAAGAGTAAATCAGAATTCTGATAAACACGAGCTGTTCTTTGTGCCTAGTAACAACTGTCCCACCAGGGATCTGTCAGAAGCAAAACACCCACAAAGCAGGATTTGTGACAAAATTTGTTTATGCTTCTGTCTCAGGAAAAAAAATGCCATTGATATTCCTCTAGTCACTAAGAGAGCTGAACAACATGGTATTTGCTATATAATTAAAAGAGGCACCTTAATCAGGTAGTGTCCTATTCTACTTTATACCATGAAATATAAAGTAAAGGTTCCCCGCGCATGCGTGCTTGTCGTTTCTGGCTCTAGGGGATGATGCTCATTTCCATTTCAAAGCCGAAGAGCCAGCACTGTCCAAAGACTTCTCTATGGTCATGTGGCCAGCATGACTGAATGCCAAAGGCGCATAGAGTGCTGTTACCTTCCCACCAAGGTGGTCCCTATTTTTCTACTTGCATTTTTATGTCCTTTCAAACTGCTAGGTTGGCAGAAGCTGGGACAAATAATGGGAGCTTACTCCATTACATGACACTAGGGATTCAAACCACCAAACTGCTCAACTTTTAGCCATCGAGCGTCCCTTACTATGAAATATATAAGCAGCTTAAACTTTCCTTCCAGCCACTTTCTGCAAAATCTCTCCCCAAAGGTTTAAATTTGAAAAAGATAAACCTCAACTGGTGACATTGGAGTGTTGTTTTTTAAAATCATGTGTGGAAAATTTGGTGAACCAAATGGGGAGAGAAGCAACCTTCTATCTCCTCATTGTGGCTACACTTTTCATCTCATGTTAAGTAATCATGTAGGTTTCTTCTCTTTTGCTTAGTGTGATTTGCAAACGACTTCATGAATAAGCTATAGTTAGTTTAGGGCAGTTTAAGACTACCATTTGGAGTCCTGTTGTTTTCTTATTGATTGTATGACTACATATGATATGCAAGACATGAAGACGTTGTTTGTAATTTCCTCAATTTAAAAAAATATATATTTTGCTGCACCCAAACTCAATTCCAACCAATCTATGAAGATGCAAGACAACTGCAGTTCTAAAGATTTTCTTTAACACCAGTCCCAATTACTGGAGGAATTACTGTAAGAAATCCTTGTATTCTGGGGTTTGAAGTCTACACTTCTCCAAGTTGTTAAGGTTTCGAAAACGGTTATTTAGACCGTTCAACATTTCATTCTTAATCCTTAAATTGATTATGCACTTAATCACTGATCTGTATTTTCACCATGCCAAGCCATTATTTTCTTACCTTCACTGCCTATGCCAGAATAGCTAGATTCATGAAAGATGTGAAGGCACCATCAAATAAAGTTAAGGGTATTCTCTGAACCCAGTAAAGTAGTCTGAATTTATCCATTGGGTTCAGACAAATCTAAAATTCATCTGATGATAGCTTTGTTCTAGCAAATCAGTTTCCTCAGATGACCTGAGAAACAGAGTTCTTAAAACATAGACCAGTTTTTCTCCATCCCTTTTTTTAGTTTATATATATGTATGTACGTAGGTAGGTATGTATATAAAATAAGCTTCTATATAAGGATCTCAACATTTCAGGATAGGGAAGCACTGTATATCAGGACAAAGCATACAATTTAATCTATCATGATTAACCTTCTCAGCAATTTTCATCAACATCAGAAAATGTGGATTCAGGTAACAGAATAACATAGTTGGAAGGGACCTGGAAGGTCTTCTAGTCCAACTCCTTGCTCAAGCAAGAGACCCTATATCATTCCAGACAGTAAAATCACCCCACTCATAAATTATGGACAGTACAAAATATTTATTATGGAGGAAAAAGCTGTAATAGGCTAGCTCTTATAATTTTACCTGATAGTGATACAATATCTGATTAATATCTGCATATAAATTTGGTTTATTTTAATTTTACCTTTCAGTAACAGCTGTGTATATATTTGTATGTTTTGTATGTAGGTATGTTCTGATAGTTAGATCTTCCGGAACAAGAAACATGTTAATACCTCCTAACTTGTTTATAGGAGGCCAGCATGTTAAACAACTTGGCTGATATCCAAATTGCAAGGCTTTGTAAGATTATTATTGCAAGGTATCATTACAAGATTCTAAACTGTTCCAAGTCAAACTGCATTCCATTAATATAGAATACTATGTTTATCAGTGGCTAGATAAACCATTTCTTCATCTGTTTAACTTACAGTTTAAAATCTTTCAATCTCTTTTTTCATGATAATCTAATAAACCATAAATTTACTTTCTTAAAAGCAAAATTATTCTGTGACTAGTAAAGCCTCCCTCTATGACAGCATGAAAGCAGAGTAAGTATTAAAATAGCTTATTGTTAGATCCTGCATCTACATAAAATACATTAATTTTAAAATGTGCCTTTTCATTGTAAATTGTACTTGGCAAAAATTCCAAAGATTTTGTTGATTATATATTTACTACAAAGCATTGACATTATGCAAATATCCATTTTTTCTCTAGAGAATTTATTTTCTTTTAATTATTGCAGTTAAAAAACATATGGTAAATATTAATTATGCATATTTATATTTGTTTAAATCTGCTTATCAGCTAAGATCCCCTGTATCTACATCTATCCTTCCTGGCATAATTCCCTGTTTGCTATGTTTTATTTTGTACTGATATTTCTCACCCATTTTATTATTCTTCTGTTTTTCTCATTTTTTACTTGTAGAATATATTTGGCTGCTGCCTAAATTAGAATGTATTATTATAATACTACTGAACAAGGATTTTGACAATAATCAAATTGAATGGTTATGTCTATCTCTTACGCAAGCATATAAATCTTGATGGCACAGTCATATAAATGCTAGACCTAAGGAATAATGTTTGGTTGTTAGGAAGAATTCCTGCTAAGTACCCTTTAAGCAAACTATGGATATGATTAGGACAGCTAGGAGAAAGAAGAAGTTGTTAACATGCTACCATGCTGATCTTTCAGGAAGCTCATACAATGTAGTCTTAGTCAAGGCAGAATTTATCATGTATAATTGATAAAAGTAATACAAGAACATGCTGTGCTTCCTTGCTGTACAGAAATGCTCTGTGCTGGGTGAAAAGATCTTGCCACTAATAGAGCATTAAATGGGAAATCACTGGAATCGCAGGAACTGGAAACAACAGGTTTTTGTCTGTATGTGAGAAATTATTAATTGTATTATTTGAGATTTTTAGCCCAAAACTTTGCTAGCGTTAGAATTTCACCTACAATTCCAATTACTTCTGGTGAGGACATGATGAGGTGAACATTCTTGAGATGGTGTTGCCACAGAATTCAATGTCCAGAAGGCAAATTCTGGCCACTTTCAATCTCTCCAGAAAAAAGGAGAACTCAAGAGATTGTACATATGCACTCTGGACAGCTGCTCCTTGTGAGTGGATTGCAGGAACCAAAGTTTTTGTGGTAAACTCATGATTGAAGTGGCTGAGAGTCATGAGAGTTCCATCAAACTCATAGCCATTAACATTGTAGTGTATCTGGATAAAAAGTTTAGTTGAGCCTCATTTCTTTATCACTTTTGGAATTATATTTTAATTACATTTCTTCAACTATTAAGAACCTCATGAATGAAAATATATATGTCCCAAGATAATGTTGCAAGATTGAATCTGGGTCAGTCACCGGACCAGAAGTTTACTCTTCCAAGCTTTCAGACTTGTGCTGAAGCCCATCTTCAGAGAACTTCTTTCTACTGGGATATGTGCTTTGGGCTATTCTGTGAGTTGTATTTATGTGGTGCCTTCCTATTGGTTGATTAGTGTGTTAATGGCTGGCAATTGGCTGTGGTCTCCTTGTGATGCCAAGCCCATGGCTCCTAAGTACTGATAAGATGATGGTAAATGAGCACTTGTGTTGGTTGACAGAATTAAGAGCCTATTAAGAACCTTTACAACGTTGAATTTCCTTCAATCCTTGAATAAAGAAGCACTAAGGACAAGATTAAGGCTTTAAAACAAGGGGATAAATAATAGTAGGATGATTAGAATCTTGATTTCAGAAAGTTATTAACAAATTAAGGGTCCAGAGAGATTTGAAAACATTTTGCAATTAATTATAAAAACCTTTCCATGGGAAAATGTGGTTTAGAAAAGAACAGAAAAAGTTAGTTTGAAGGTTTGACACTAGAAGAAACTAGAGGAATTATAAATTATAAATAAAGAACATTTAAATTCAAATCACTAATACAGAACGCAGCAAAACATTTTAACTCTGGATGAATTCAAGGCTATTTGGAAAGAATGGATTCAGAAGTTAATCTTAAAATTGTCTGTTATGGAAAAACTGGATTTAAATGAGATTATTAAAGAGGAACAAATTTTACTAGATAACACCCAGACTGAGGCAAATTCAAACCTGGATTCATTTATTTGTTTGTTTGTTTAATATTTCATATTTCTTAACCACCCATCTCCCTCTGATTTAATAATGACGAGTTATAAGAATGTGAAAAAAGATGTTACAGTGGATATATAAATGAAATGGCTGGTGTCTTAATAATTAAAAGAATATACAAATAACAAACTAGAAAAATGACTGGGAAAATGTTCTTACTTTGGATTTATAAAAGAGATTTGTTAAAGGATTTTCAGAGAAGAAACAAAAATAAAAGAAAAAGAAAAAAATCAAGTTCTGAGACATTATTTAAAGTGTTTAAATATCAAGATTGTTAACACCAAACAGAAATAATACAAAGTTGGTTTATTTAATCAATATTAAAATATTTCTGGTAGCCCAAACTTTAATGGCTTTTTGCTGACTAGGACTGAATGACAAAACTCCAAAAATCTGGGAAAATATATTTTTGTTGCATTTTTAGAATAAGTGATAAATTAATTTGTAAATAGTAAAGGGGAGGAATATATATAAAGGGAAGAATACATGTCTGTGTGTGTGTGTGTGTGTGTGTGTGTGTGTGTATTAAGTGTTACAACCTCTGGTATGCCCAAATATGGGAGGAAGCCCACTGCTTCCACTCTCTGTCCATCGGCTCGTCACAAGAGACCATCCAGACAGAAACCCAATATTTTTACTGTTGCCTTTGTTACATTTGTGTTGTATTTGTGCTGATAAATAAATAAAGGGAGACTAGTATAGATCTATTTCAAGCTATTTAGCTCTCATCAGCTAGCCATACCCTTACTGGGATTAGAACCGGTGCTGTATTACATTTTAGGCAGATGTATTAACCACTAAGCCACAAGGTCCTTCTCCCTTATCAGCTGAGCCAGGGAGATTGGTATGTATTAAGTGTTACAACCTCTGGTATGCCTAAATAACACATTGTATATATACAATAATATATACACATTATGTATATAAAATTTAAGGTTAAAATATACATCTTGCTTTTTCTCAAGCCTTTATGAACTGCTGCTAACTAGGAATGTCAGGTTTAAGAATTTGTTTATAGAAAAGAGATGAGATATAGGAAGAAATGATTGCTCATTGTATTCTCAGAGAACATTTGTATTTGTCACAATGAAGGGAGAAGTCAAAATTTACTATATTATTTCTTCTTCTGTTCTATTTCTCTTTATGTTTTCTTTTCCGCACTTTCTATCCCTTTTTCATTCTTCTCTACTTTTTTTAATTTGCATTAGTTCCAGAATATATACCTTAGAATACTTTCTAAATAATTTGGTATACAATTGGCATACAACTAAAAGAGAAAGACTTCAGAACATTAAATAAAAAATGTCATACTACTTACCAACTATTGCTAGATTGTGCTCTGAACCACATGCAATCTGCAAAACAAATGATAAGAGAATAGTAAACTGAAATACTAAACAAAACAATGCATTCCGAATATACAACTTTAAAATATTATACATTTTACATTATACTTTGATGATAAAAAATAAACTTGGTATTAAAAGTCATACTGCCTCTCATCTTGGGGATGATATATAGCAATTATATCACAAGTAAAGGTAAATCCAATCTCAAGGCCAACACCACACAATGTATAAAAGAATATTTTCTTTTATCTGTCTACAAAATTGCAATCAAGGAAGTTTGCAGGAAAGTGCTTCATAATGAGTGCAGGCAAATAAATAGGCATACATATATCTTCATATATTTTAAATATATGCATATCTATATCGATATATATATATATATATATATATATATATATATATATATATATATATATATATATATATATATATATATATTAGATTTTTTATTATATATATATGGTTTTTTTAATTTGTGCTGATAAATAAATAAAGGGAGACTAGTATAGATCTATTTCAAGCTATTTAGCTCTCATCAGCTAGCCATACCCTTACTGGGAATCGAGCCTGTGCTGTATTGCCTCTAAGGCAGATGTGTTAACCATTGAGCCACAGAGCTCGACTCCTTATCAGCCAGCCAGGGAAGAAGGTATATATTTAGAGTCACAACCCCTGGTAAGCCCCAATTGTGGGAGGAAGCTAACTGCTTCCATCATCTGTCAATCGGCTCGTCACAAGAGTCCATCATGACAGAAACCCAATATTTTTACTGTTGCCTTTGTTATATATGTGTTTTTTTTTATTTGTGCTGATAAATAAATAAAGGGAGACTAGTATAGATCTATTTCAAGCTATTTAGCTCTCATCAGCTAGCATTTCTTAAACTTTATCAATTTTGTATGCCACATTAATTGCATATGATATTCTTGATAATTAACAGTAACCATAATACATAACTTTCAAATTTGACAAAATTAATAAATTGCAAAAACTGACCAACCATATTAAGATATTTAGTCATTCCCCTAAAACTTTCTAAAACAACTGTCTTTACCAACTTCATTTGCTTCCCTCATCTTTGACAATGAAGGACTACCACTAATTTCTTTCATGATGTTGATCCTCTCATGAGTTGATCCTCTCATGAGTTGGTACCTACAAGTGAAGCCATTTGAGGCCTTATAGGTTAAAAACAGCACTTTGAATTTTGTGGAGATACTATTAGTTCTGCAATATATGCAATATATTCAAACATATGGTTTATGGTTTTTATAATACAGTTTTTAGGCTTCTTGTGACCTATCCAGAGTATTTTTTTAAAGATGGGCAGCTACACAGATCTTACACAGTAAGCATAGATAGTCCTTGACTTACAAACATTCATTTAATGACTATTCAAAGTTTCAGAGGCGCTGAAAAATGTGACTTATGGCCATTTTCCAGTTACAACCAATGCAGCATCCCCTGGTCACATATTCAAAATTTGAAGGCTTGCCAACTGGCATGTAAATATGACAGTTGCAGTGACCCAGGGTCATATGATCACCTTTTGCAATCTTCTGACAAGTAAAGTCAATGGGAAAGCCAAATTCACTTAACAACTGCCGCTACGTTGGTGTTACTAATTTAGTATTACTACCATATTTTTCAGACTATAAGACGCTCAGAAGTATAAGATACACCTAGCTTTTGGGGAGGAAAACAATGGAAAACAAATCTGCCTCTGCCTTCCAGCATAATAAGACATTTGCTTGTTCTACATATTTTTTTCCTTAGAACTACAAGCACAAGATTATAAACTTAGCCTTCTTTGACAATGTAGTTTATTTTTTTCCATTTCCTTGCTCTCATTTTTTTTTCCTCAATCCATCTTTGCTATCTAATTTTCTATTATTCTGTCTACTGGATAACCACCAAAAATATTTTCATTTCTTTATGTGTGGGCTGCCCTACATTTGCAAGATTATGAAACTCTGATATTTTTTTCTATGAGCAAAATAAAATAATCTATTTTTCTACAACAGTGTATCTCTTCAATTGATCTGAAAGAACTGTCCAAGGTATCTGAAAACTAGAAAAACTAAACCTCTGGTCTTGGATCCCGCAGTGATAAAAGCATAAATCTACATATCTTTTACAGCTTTGGATTTCCCACCTCAGTCCAAATAAGTCCACTTAAGGAAGCAAGGAAGAATCCAATGAACAATTTCATCAATTTTTAAAGTGTTCATTTTTCTTTTCATTTTTCATTTTAACATTACATCATAGTGATGTTATATCATATTATTAAGACAGTCACTGTTTATTTATTTTTATTACTAGCTAATAACCCAGCATTGTCCAGGTATTATTTATTCATTCATTCATTCATTCATTCATTCATTCATTCATTCATTCATTCATTCATTCATTTTTTCATTTATTTATTTATTTATTGGGGGGGAAATGTCTGAACCAAATGTACTTTCTAATGTTGGGTTTTCCCCCTTACTTGTAGAGTACTGTGAGGCCATTACCATGGCAACTCCAGTGCGCTGTGCAGCAGAAGCCATTTTACGACAGTATAGTAGAAGCCATTTTAAGGCACAACAGGCTGTAGCATAACAGAACACACACCCTGAGGGGCATTAGGGGTGTCTTACCCTCACAGTATTTGTTTCCAAAGTGTAAGTCAACTGTGTACCAAGTTTGGTTGAAATTGCTCAAGGCGTTCCAGAGTTATGCTGAAACATACACACACACACACACACACACACACACACACACACACACAGCCATTTTTTATATATAGATTAAATTAAATTTATATGCCCCCCATATCACTATCCAAGTAACTTAGTTATTGTTAGCTTGTTTAAATAGAATAAAACAAAATATTAATACATATCATTCAATTTTCTGAGACCCATAATTTACATGTTTTGTTCATCCTATGGAAAATCTGTATACGGGATGTTGACAAAAGACAGTTTATCCTAGAGCAGCTGTTAAATTATTGCAGCTATTATAGTTATTGGCTTCAAATCTTATTTTAAATATGGTATATGCAGTGACTCCTTTAAAAGTTTTCTTTTTGCTTTTGACAGCATCCTATTGACTTCTTTCTTGCATTGTATTCTCTCTTTAGGACAAGCAAGAATCAGATGGTGGGTGTAAATTATTCTGGCCATGACTTGGTTTACTAGACTCACAGACAAAGATTATATATAGAAAGCTGCATAACTTAAAACAGCTGCTCAAACCAAGCTTATTTAATAGGAAGAATGGATGTTGAATAGCCAGACTGGCATAGAGCTGGGCAACAGCCAAGAGTTTTGCAGTATTTAGGCACAAAAAAAAAACAATCTTCCTAGCCAAAAACCTTAGAAGAAATTATAGCTACTTTCAGATAAATTAGGAATACTGATAGCTATAGGCACACACAACCATATGAGTTAATTCTATGTGGAAATACTCACCCCACTGAGAAATTCCCCTGATTGCAAAAGGTTAAAAGATGAGCATGGTTTTTTTTTAAAGTCCGTATCTTTCCCCTCATGAATACATTCCAGTCCGATTATCAGTAATTGCTAACATGACGCTTAAAGATAAATATGTGTTATGGTGAGATTTTAGCAGAATTGTCATGCTTCAAAGCCCACAGCAGATTTATATTTCTCAGCAGCCTTTCTGATCTTGTTTTCCAGATCTGTTTCATAACAATCCTATCACCCCTAGACTGATTTGCTGTGTAGTCCAAGGGGGTCTATTGGGCTCTGGGCTAGGACGGGCTGACCTCACAAATCTTCTTCAAGTTCTTTTAACTGTTTTCACAGCACCAACACTGTCACCAACTTTTTGTACAAAGAAAATAGCAAAAATCATTCTTTTCTGTTCAACTTCAGGGCGACTGCCCTTTGGTGCCTGTAAGACCCGGCTTGCCAACAGATGCACTGAGCCTACAGAAAATGAAGGAAGAGGAGGCTTGTTTGGTTGTGTTTTTAGCTATCGAAAAGGATAGTTTCTCCATGATCCAGGCAACACCATTAAGAGCTATATTGTGGCAACATGTTTCCCTAATCTGCAGTGTCTGTGAAGCAGAACCCATATGGTGGAGGGGTTGCACACACAATACACGTACAAAAGCAGCAGTTTCCATAGCAACCAAGCCACAGCAAAATGCATCAGGATAGCTCTTCACCCTCTTACCAATTATTGGCTAGCATTGTATGAATCAGCTGACACCTAGTGTCTGTTCGAAACACTCCTGCATGGAACTCTTTCCAAGCACTTTCCTACGGTCTGTTAAAATCTTCTCCTATGAAAAGACAAGGGAACATTTGGTTTTCCAAGCCCCCTTTCTCCAAAAAAAGAAGGAAGTAGGAGATAGCTGATAATCATTTATGCATATGGGCCTTCCCCAAGCAGCTTCTGTAAGGGTGCCAAAACTTGTATAGTTTATTCCACAGATAAGCAAAACCACAGCCAGTTTCTACTCGGAAGGTAATTAGTATAAAATTGTTCAAAACCTGGTAAAATTAAATGCATCCAGATAATCTGATCCTGAGCTTTAAAAATTGCAGAGAGTGTCCAAAGATGGGATTATTTCTGAGGAAACCTCTGAATTCTAAGAGTAAAGCAGTATTGCTGAAATTTCATGTATTGGCAAAGCTAGCTTCCCACTCCACCCACATACAGTTTTGAAGAGTTGAAAACATTATTCCCCCCCAAAGGAAAATAGAACAGAAAAAAAATCTTCAATTTCCCTTCTAAATGGGCTTTATAACAAATGAAAAATCAAATGAAAATAAAAGAAGTTATCAAAATGTTTGCAGACTCAATAGAACAGTTTCAATCAGTACAGATTTCAGAATTAAGTTGATTTCATTTTTAAAAAATTACAATTGGAGAAAAATCTGATATTACCAGGTTGGATATCCAAGAAAGCAAACTAATGGATCACTTGATTGATTGATTGATTGATTCATTCATTCATTCATTGAAATACAATGACCAGGCTAGAATTATCTTTCTTTGGGCACATTATGCAAAGACCCAGCTCTCTGGAAAAGACTCAGAAGAAAAGTGAATGGACTCAATTACGGTAGCAAGGAGTTGGTGGAGACTTGAAAGAACAGGTTAGGGATAGATCATCGTGGAGATGGAAAGTCCAGGAAACTGGACTTTCTTTGTTTTTTCTTGAAGACATTTTGCTTCTCATCCAAGAAGCTTCTTCAGTTCTGACTAAATGCCGGAGAATGGAAGGATTTATATTCCTATTCTCCACCATTCAGTCAGAACCAAAGAAGCTTCTTGGATAAGAAGTGAAACGTCTTCAAGGACAAACAAACATGCCTCTTGAAAAAGCACCTTTGTTACAACCATGACTTAGATGACTGATAATCTCCATAGACATCATCATATGGGGAAAATCTATTTATGTGGTCGCTAGGAGTCAAAAACTACTTGATGGCACATAATCAAACCATTAAATTAAATTGTTACTAGCCTGTTAGGAATGGCTATATGAAGATTGCGGAGCACTACCTGCTGCATTCAAACAGATGCAGAGATTTTCTTCCTCAAGCAACTCTATTTAATTCAAATCCAAAATAACATCAGCCTAGTAAATTTGGGTTTAATCATCCAAGGGAAGGCAGGATTTTTTGTCAAATAAATTGCCTCCTTTTTAACTTTTTATCAGTAAGCATAATACAACAGATGGCTGCACACACACAAATGCACAACTTTGCAAAGTTTGGGCACATCCAGGGGATAATGGAGGAATTTGTAATTGCTTATTTCTGAGTAAAGAATCCAATTTTCAACTGCTGTCATCAAGATGCTTGTGAAATGCAATGAAGTCTGGGGGGGTTGGTTTTTTTTGTGGGGGTATTGACATGATTTGAGTTCAGAACAAGGGATAATTAGATCAAACGTTTTAAGAACTGCTGATCTAGAATAATAACATCAAAATTTCATTGGAAATGCTCTTTAAAAAATGTCTACCCATGACAGTGACCATGCTAAATCAAACAGTCCTACTCTCCATTGTACAAATAATTAATGAAAGTATGTTTCAGTACTAATACTATCTACACAAAAGACTCACAACAAAAATTGGTTATATTTCATGTGTGAGTTACATCAGCTAAAATCTGTTGATATGGGCATGATAAAAATTCTACTACTAAATAGCATAAATAAATTATATGTTTGTGGGTGTATATGATACCTTTAGAACAACAATTGTATTTGCCAATGCGTCTTGGTTTATTCAGTTAATAAATAATGTAGTAACATACTTAATGTTAGCCAAGTATGGATGCATACCTTTTCAAACAGAATTTTTTGAAAGTTCAAAACAAAAAATGAAACTGCATTCATGGCCTATGAAATGGGCTATATTTTGATAGACCAAGACAATTATCAAACCTCACTCAGCTAAACCAAAAGCAAAAAGCTCAGCTGCTAATATTTCAAAGCTTTGTTTCAAACAGATTAGCCATTGCAGTGGCCTATGGCACATTTTCTATTCTGAACAGCTTTAAAAAATAAATCAATGAAGGTTAGTAGCCTACAAAACATTTTAGCCTCCTGGAGGCTTGTAAAGAAGCAATAAAGCATTCTATAATATTTTCCACATCATTTAGTTGTCCCCACAAACCAAGGCTATCCTGTCTTAATTCCAAAGAGAAGAAACTTAAATTTCCATTTCAGGAAATTTCCCCAGGAAAAGTTTCTTCTCTTATAAGTTATAGCAGTCTTTCCATCTTCCTTCCCTATCCATCTCAATGTATCTCAATCCCTCCTCATACCATGAGTGAATTCAGAGGAGGAATTTGTGGCGTTAACAGCCTCATATAGAAAGGCTACAAGACAATACAAGTAATCCTCATTTATTTTATTTATTTGTTTATTTATTTTCTATAGCAGACATCTCAATCCAACTGTTGAGCAACCACATTTGGGACTAGCCACTTGGTCGTTAACTGAAGCGGCTGTTAAGTGAAAGCAAAATTATATTTATTATCTTATTTCCCCTTTCTTTCATTGTGCAGACCTGCAAAGTTTGTAAATAAAAGGATTGGTTATAAAATTACTTTTTTCATCACTGTCAGAATTGTGAATGAATGCAAGACTTCCAAGGACAGCAGTGGCAGACTGAACATGGGTCCAATTTTTGCCAGTTCATAGATTAGCTTCTCAGAATTCCGAAGATATATCCAGCAGAAGATAACAGAAGAATAATTGATTTTATTGGATTAAAACAGAGACTGAGACTGACTTGAATGTGGATTTAGAGCTTTAAAAATATGCTGGATTACAAAAATGACATGAAAAAAGATGCCAGGATGGATTTACAAATGAAGTTAGCTGGTGTCTTTATAATTAAAGGAGACATAAAAATAATAAGTAAGAAGAGTGCCTTGGAACTCTTGGATTGGATTTCATTGAATGTGTGAAATCAGGGAAACTGTTTCTGAGAGGAGATGAAGATAAATTATTCAAATTGTTCCTGAAAGGAGATAGGAAAAAATAATAAGAAATCAGCCTATGGGATACTGCTCGACAGGCTTAAAATAAGCTTTTAAAAGTCAACAGAAGCTCTGTAAATTGAATCTATTTGATTGGGGTTAAAATACATGTGTTGTGGTTCCTGGTAGCTATTAATGGGATTTCTTTTTGGCCAGCTGAAAGACAAGGTTTAAAAATCTGTTTATAAATGGGGAGATATTTATTTTGCTTTATTTCTTTGATTAAAAAATGGGTATTTTTTTTAAAGTTAAAACTTATTTGTTAACATTTTGGCTAGCTCTTAGTAAACTTTTTCTGATTAGTAATGAATAATTTTTTATGATTTGATTATCAATAAAGGATGAGATATGGGAAGAAGAGTTTTTGTATTGAAGTACTAGAGTAATACCAGACTACTGAAAATATTTATACTTGTCGGGAGAGAGTCCTTTTATACTTTACTTTACTTTTTTATTTCCTTTTTATGTTTTCCTTAGTTTGTATTAGTGTTTTATCTTTCTATTTGTAACTTTTATTAAAATTATTGTTAAAAAAATCAAACAATCACTTAGCGAAGCAGTCACTAAAGAAAGACTACCCATATTGCCTAGAAGCCACATGGCATGGCTGAAGGGAAAAATTTCATCACACACTTAAAGGAAGGGAGGAGAGAATATTTCCCATGATCACTGCCAGTTTCACATAAGGAAACTCAATTGGGGAAGCAAACAGGAAGTCAGAAGTTGTTCCTGCTTCTACTGAAATATTTGCTTCCCTGTAATCTTTCTGTTTCTCTGTCTACATATGGAAAAATCTCTGAAATGATGACATAACAGGTCACAGGTTGTCTGGTCTAGATCAAAATCCACCTCATACATTATTGTAACAGAGACTAAACCTAGTTCATCTTTATGTTACATAACGTACATTGGGATCAGTGGTGGGTTTCAAATTTTTTTAGAACCTATTCTATAGGTGTGGCCTGTTTTGTGGGAGTGGCTTGACAGTCAAGTGACTGGGTTGGAGTGCCAGCTTGATGTCACTCACCAGGAGATGTCATGGATTAGGTAAAATGTGGTGAAGCCCACTTAACGACGTTCTTGCTTAGCAACCAAAATTTTGGGCTCAATTGTAGTCATAAATCAAGGACTATATCTGCCTTCCTCTGCATGGTAGCCTTGTCCTAGTAAACTGTTTCTCCTTTCTGGCAATTTTCCTCTCTGTTAGAGGCACCAAAATAATCCATACAATGTAAGGTTTCCTGTTGCAGCAGGGGGTTGGACTAGATGACCTCCTAGTAGCCTTCTAGCCCTAAATTGCTGTGCTGTTTTTCTTTCTTTCTGCTAAGGCTCATTCCACATGCCTGCCAGATAGAGATAATGAGATAATGACCCTAGAGAAAGTTTGGCTCCATTCACAAGCCTTTTAGAAACACAATGCTCCTATTGCGCAAACCCCAAAACTTCAAAAACATAAAACCATATAACATATAATCATATAACCAATTTGTTCTTTCCTGCACCTTTTCAATTTAAAATTATTAAGACTTGTGGACTTCAACTCCCAGAATTCCACAGCTAGGCATGCTCAGTTCCGATTTAAAGCGACAGCATTTGTTTTTCTCCTTTGCGAAAGAAGTTTCTTTCTTTCTTTTTCTTCTCCCTTCCCCTCCTCCCACTCTCCCTCCCCCCTCTCTCAAACACACACACACAGAGAAGTTGGATTGAACTATCTCTTCTACCCCCTTCTCTCTCTCACTCACTCTCAAACAAACACACACACACACAAAAGTTGGATTGGATATCTTTTCCAATGGCTTGAAAGCAGCTTCTCTGCCATCCCCCCCATTCCCCCGCTGCCTTCCCCAAACACCTCCCCCATTGCAAATGCAGCCTTCTGTCTGGGTGGGAAATGCCTGGAACGCAATAAAGCCCACCCACTCACCTCCTGCTGGCAGGCTGGGGTGAGAGGAGAGGCAAAGAAGCTGGAGGGGAGCCGATCCGAGCCTTCCGAAAGAAAGGGGCTGGGGGGAAGTGTGTGTTTGCCTGGCTTCCTGCCTCCTCCTGTAGTCTCCTCAGTGCTCGCTTGTGCTCACCCTCCACAAGTGTAGTTTGATTGCAGGCAGAGCCACGTTGCCTTTTCAAACTTGTAATTAGTGAATCTGGACTGGATTTTTATATAGCTTTATGTGTGGGGGGGACTGGATGGGGGCCTGGGGAGGAAGTCACTACAGTTGGGGAGGGAGAGCATGAGTGAGCACTGAGGAGACCACAGGAGGAGGCAGGAAGGCAGGCAAAGAACCATGCTATAGCACACACACTTTCCTCTAACCCCGGAAGGCTTTAATCCGCTATGTAAAAATCCAGCCCAGTTTCACTGATTACAGGTTTGAAATGACAACGTGGCTCTGCCTGCAATCAAAGTACACTTGGGAAGGGAGAGCACGAGCAAGCCAGGTCCTTCCCTCCAGCCTTTGCCCAAAGCCCCGCACAGCACCAGGAAGATGAAGTTTGAATTCCTCCCTCTCCCTCTGACCCCACCTACCTTTTCCAGCTGCTTCAGAGGGTTTCAATGCTGCTCCTACCTCGGCTCCTCTGAAGAAGCCCCACCCTCACTTCCTTCTCTTTGAGAAGCGCCTTGCAAATGGGCTGCAGGGCAGAGGAGCGTACCGGTATGGGAGCATGGCCACACCTCCATGGAACGGGTACGCAAAAGTATGGGAAATTTCTGGAACCAGTACGCCTGAAGACGTGCGAACCGGAAGGAACCCACCTCTGATTGGGATGCTCAATGCAAACATATTTCTTGCCTATGTGTTTATGTAGGAAATGGTATTGGCTACATAAAGAATAATGAGTGACTCTTCTTCAAAGCACTATAGATTATTGTCTTATAGGGCATTAAATTAAATTTATACAATTCTGTCATTGCTACATTCACTTGGCAATCACCAAAAACACACGATGGCAAACCCTTAGCAGTGTTTCCCATTATACTTAGTAAGACAGTGCCATACTGTGGACGGTCCTGTTTCCATGCTGTTACACTCCGCAGTCTCTTGCAGGTACAGTAAGCATGTTTTCTGACCCAGTTTCCACACCAATCTCTACTTAGCAGTATGTTAAAGATGTTTCTAGCATGCCAATTGGGGGCTGCAGCCTGCAGTGCAGTTCATTGTAGCACATTCACAGTTCTGATTTGTTTAAAAAAAACATCAGTGGAAAAGTACTGGATCTGCTATGTCTGTATGAGCTAAAGCCACATTCATAAATCTGTTTCATATACCTTTTCATGTTTGTGCTCTCGGCAAACAGAAATAATTTTTAAAGCTATGTTTGTGACAAGGAGTCTGTTAAGAAGGAATTCAGGTTTCTCTCTTCTGTTCATTGATAGTGAAAACAAGAACTCCCTAAGTCCATAATGGACATAAAAAGTCTACATACACTTATTAAAATGCCAGGTTTTTGAGATGCAAAAAAAAATCAGATCAAGGTAAATCACTTCAGAATATTTTCCATTTCTAATATAATATATAAGCTGTACAAGTCAATTGAAAAACAAATGGAAATATTTTAGAGGGGGAAAAATAACAATTAAAAACCAAAATTATGCAGCTGCATAAGTGTTCACACCCATTTTATGTAGGGATGTTGCTATGTTCAGAATTAACCAATCACATTCAAATGATGGCAAATGGCAGTCAGTACACATCTGCCATCAGTTAAGATGACTCTGATCAAGCCCATCTAAAATCCAGCTGTTCTTGTAGGGTTTTTTGTTGACATTGACTCAGTTGCCTCTTACAGCAAAAGCAATTGTCTGTAAAGGGCTTACAAAGCATTAAAGGGGTCTCATTGTTGGAAAGTATCCATCAGAAGAAGGGTACAAAACACTTTCCAAGGCATTGGATATATCATGGAATACAGTGAAGTGATCAACAAGTGGAAGAAAACACAGCACTCTAGTGATATTACCAAGAATTTGATGTCCCTTCAAAATTGATGAAAAAAAATCCCACTAAAACTGGCCCAAGAGGCTTTCAAGAGACCTACAGCAAGATTAAAGGAGCTGCAGGGATTTTCTGGCAAGAACTGGTTGTATACTACATGTGGCAACAATCTTCCATATTTTGCATATGTCTGAGCTGGGAAGGTAGGTTGGCAATTTGGAAACCCTACAAAGAAAAACATCCAACCCCAGCTACATTTTGCTAAAACCTACATCAAATCTGACAAAAGCACATGGGAAAATGTGTGATGGTCTGATGAGAACAAAGCAGGGGTGGGTTCCGGGCGGTACAACCCAGTGCAGGCGTACCGGGAGCAGCTGGGAGCAGCAGCCAACATACCAAAACGGTGTGTGTTTTGGTGGGCCCTCTACCCACCCACATTCCTTACCTCTTTTTGAAGAAAACAGGCCAATTTTGCATGCGTACACAGCGTATGGTCCCTGCACGACCTCAATGAGCAGCTGGGGCATCGCAGGGCGGTCGTGTGCACACTCGCACACAGTGCACGTGCCCGAGGTGGATGTCCGGCCCCGTCACAGCGTACCAGTTGTGACATGATCCAGAACCCACCACTGGAACAAGGCTGAACTTTTTGGACATAATTCCAAAAAGTATGTGTGGTGCAAACAACACTGCACATCACCAAAAGTACACCATACCCACCATGAAGCATGGTGGTGCAACATTATTTTTTATTATTATTAATTTTTTTATTTCTCATATATACATTCACAATTATATGATCTCATAACTGTTATTAATAATATGTATTTGTAACAATTTTTCTCCCCTACCGTTGACAATATACTTGAAATTGCTTTCTTACCATCCCATAAACCCATCTTATCTTACAACAATCCTACTTCTTCTTCCTTCCTTCCCTCCTTCCTTCCCTCCTTTCTTCTTTCCTTCTCTCCTTCCTTCCCTCCTTCCTTCCCTCCTTCCCCCTTCCCTCCCTCCTTTCTTCTCTCCTTCTCTCCTTCCCTCCTTCCTTCCCTCCTTCCTTCCCTCCTTTCTTCTCTCCTTCTCTCCTTCCTTTCCTCCTTTCTTTCCTCCTTCCTTCCACCCTTCCTTCTCTCCTGCATTCCCTCCTTCCCTCCTTTCTACTCTCCTCTCCTTCCTTCCCTCCTTCCTTCCCTCCTTTCTTCTCTCCTTCTCTCCTTCCTTCCCTCCTTCCTTCCCTCCTTGCTTCCCTCCCTCAACATTATGTTTCGGGGCTGCTTTTCTTCAGCTGGAACTGGGCTTTAGTCAAAGTGTCAATTTTGGCAGAAAACCTTTTGACCTCTGCTAAAAAGCTGAAGATGAAGAGGAATTTCACCTTTCAACATCACAACAACCCAAAACATACCTCCAAATCAACAAAAGAATGGCTTGACCAGAAGTGGGATGACCTGAAGAGGGCTGTGCACAGAATGTGCCCTCACCATCTGACAGATTTTGAGCGTTTTTACAAGGAAGAGTGGGCAAAGATTCCCAAGGTAAAAGGTGCCATGCTGATAGGCTCCTACCCCACAAGACTGTCATAAAATTAAAAAGTGCTTCAACAAAATATTAGTTTAAGGGTGTGCATCTTTATGCAGCTATATTATTCTTATTTTTTATTATTTCCCCTTAAAATATTTCTGTTTCTTTTTCAGTTGAATCATACAGCTTATATATCATCTAACATCTTAATAGAGGTGTGTTTTGGACTGGCTACCATAGTACAATATGCACTAAAGGGAAATATTTCTTTTAGGCTTGTTTGGCCGATATTATATGTGTGAATGTTTGAATGTTTAATGTTTGAATGTTTATTTCATTTGTATGCTGCCCCACTCCCGAGGGACTCGGGGCGGCTAACAATCAAAAGGGGGGAAGGGGATACAAATAGGACAAAAGACAAACAGAGTAAAAAACAACAGCAGTCACAACATTTCAAGTGGGGCTGGAAATTCATCAGCCCCAGGCCTGCCGGAACAACCAAGTCTTCGTGGCTTTGCGGAAAGCCTGGAGGGTGGTGAGGGTCCAGATCTCCACAGAGAGATCGTTCCAGAGGACTGGAGCAGCCACAGAGAAGGCCCTCCCCCGGGGATTTGCCAGTCGGCACTGGCTGGCGGATGGAATTCGGAGGAGGCCTAATCTGTGGGATCTAATCGGTTGTAGGGAGGTAATTGGCAGTGTGTCTTCCTCTGAGTCAGTTTTTTGACTTTTGACAACTGCCTGGCCAAATCCCTTTATTTATTTATTTTGGCAATGTATTTTGGAAGTAGGTTGCCATTGTCTCCTTCCTAGAGCTGAGAAGACTGACTGGCAAAGTTAACTTGTTGCTTAGAGAAAGACCAGCTACTACATTTATTAATTTATTAATGGACTTTTTGCTGAAAAAGGAAAAAAATGAACTTCTAATTTTGGGGTATAATGATTAGGAAAGGCAGCTTATGGAAGAAAAAAAAATATGATGCAACCTTAGAAAAAGAGGGTAAACTATAAATCCATTTATAACTGCTGTCAAAAAGACCAAAAACCACTTCTTTATGCTCTTTTCTTTTTCTATTTTCTTCCTTACTTATTCACTATTCTTTCTTATGTTCTATTATCTTCTATTTATCAATGCATTCAAGAGGAAAAAAGGCAATTTGGAAGTAGATTTGGTATCTAGATTACCTAAGAGTTTACTTTATATGAAGTTCATATTCTAACAGATCTGGAATGGAGCTCTATAATTCAAGCTGCTATGGGTCTCCTAAGCTAGTGCTTATCTAATATGCTGGGACTGCAGTCGATTGCAAGGGTGAACAAAGGCACAGCAGACACTGAGTCAGAAGTACACCTTTTTTGGGAAGGGGGTGTCTGTCATAACTTCAGATGGTCCTTAAGTTACCTGAATAATTGTAATTAATAATATACTAAAATAACAAACAAGCAACTTCAAACATAATTCAACAGTTTTTAGAACACAGACATGCAAATGTTCTGCTGAAAAATTGTATTTCTGTTAATTAGAAAACAGGTTTTTCTTTTCCTGTTTTTTTTCAGAGGCAGTACTACTACAATTAACTTTAGTATGAATTCCAGCATATTAGGTGATAATAATGAACGGACACCATTCAAGCCAGTCTTCCAAAATTCAAATATTTTGTACAATTTAACTTATTTATTATATTCTACAAAGAATTCTCTACAAAAAGTGTGTATTAAGAAATTTTTCTGTTGTAAAAAAGCAAATATAGGGAAAGCTGCAATCAGACTAGTAGAAAGAGTAGTACTGAGAATCACATTTGGATTGTCTTTCAGTTTTCACAAACTAAATAAGTTGCAGAATATTAGATATAATAAGTAAACGCAAGCAATGTTGACTTAATGGATTGAGACAGTGCAGCATTCCCTGTGCCAGAGGCACCATTCAAATTAATAAAAGAAAGTCTAACATGACAACACATATAGTTTTGTCTTACCTCAGATGCACCAGAGAGTCTGGGTACTGTAGCAGGAGCATAAGATGACTCTTTCAAATGATGCTCTGTTGATTCCTTTCTGTCCTCGCTCTGTCCTTCTTCACATCGCATCTCACTTCTTCCAAGTTGACCATAGTCTCTTCTACCCCACGTGAAGACTTTCTCTGTCTCTAAATATCAGTGACATAATCGCAGTGTTAGTTCTTGAACTTAACATAAAACCATGATAAAACATTATTAAGCTGCGCAAGATTGGAATATGTCACATTAAGCTTTTATTTTCATTAAACATTTCCTTCCCTTCACTTTACATATTTTCCACACCAATGGATTTAGGAGTTGAATTCATAAATAGCACTATTAATGAGATTACCTGGTTTTGGCTTAGTACAGTTTCTAGGAATTCAACCATGGTGATTTGCTGAGCATGTTTCCTTTTGCTTGTTTGTTACATTGATATTCTATGTTTCTTCCAGGCAAGATATATTGTATATGAACTCTTTAAATTTTATTCTCACAACAACGTTGATGGGTAGGTTATGCTGACAAATAATGACTGCTCCCAAAGCATCTCAGGAACCTCCCTGTCCCTAATCTAGCAATATAACTATGCAAACATTTTGGTTTGCGACTTAACACAGAGGTGGTAAGTTATGTACTGTATCTTGTATCTATTTTGGAGTTTTCTGAACAGCCAACTTTCATTGCCTGCAGTCTGCCCACCAACACCACCACCACCACCAAAAAAAAAGAGAAGAGGAACTACCCTTCTAGCCGCCCGGAGTCCTTCGGGATTGGGCAGCCTATAAATTTAATAAAGAGAATAGAATAGAATAGAATAGAATAGAATAGAATAGAATAGAAGAACAAAATATATTCATTTCTGCCTTAGTACAATGTGTGAACTTAGCTTGTTAGAATTTAGTCCAAGTTTAGCATGATCAATGAAGTCAACCACAAACTAAAATATAAAAACAGGTATATGTTCAAATAACATGTACACATCACTTTCAAGATGAAGCCCTCAGGAATCATGAGGAGCAGTTCCCAGGTTTGTGAATATTTTAGCTTACTTCTCACCAGTTTTCTCCTAATCTCCTCACCTTGAGAGGAAATGAGTCAAGAAACTCTCCTACATATGCATGAAATAATCAATTAACATTTTTCCAATTCCCCCTGGAAGTCACAAGTCTACCACATTAGCCATAACTTTGTCCCATTTAAAATTCATGATATAATCTTTTCCTTTGAAACTTTTAATAGTAATAACTAAATGCTGACTGCAATCTAATTTTAGTGAGTTAATCATAAGCATATCAACATCACTCCATATCAAACTTAAATGCAGGTCTCAAAATAAAACTGAAATCTTATTTCTAGCTTAAAAAGAACAAGACCCGAGACATGCTTTATATTCGACTAAAGATATATGAACTAGTGAAGTCACCTCTCGAATACCCCGGCTTTCTAGTTTCCATTACTAATCTAATTTTAGATTCTTTGATTTGACCACTGGCAAAAATGACTATTAAGGAGATTTTATATGAAGAAAATAAGCTGTTCTATTTACATAGCAAGTTGGTTCTATCTATATTCTTGTTTTATATTGTAAACGGTTCTTTAGTTACACATGACTGTTCCTTGTTATTATTATTTAGCTTACATTGGCATTAATCTATTCAATGAGAAAGGCAGCTGCTGCCTGAGCATTAAATGGAAACCTCTCTTATGTTTAGAATGTGAGTACCCATTCTAAATTTACACCTTGAAAAGTACTCATTCTTAAAACTTGAACTTGCATATTACAATTGCTTTTATTGCCACCTCCATTGCTACTTCAACTGGTTTTACACTGTATGTACATTTATATGAGACCTACTAAATTCTATACGCATGCCACCAGGTCTTCACTATCTGTGCTGGTTCAATATTTGAGAAAATGTTATATGAAGATAATAATTTTATTATTAATCTATTTTTAGTATTATGCTAAGTATTATATAATATTAATTATTTAATCCTTTTACTATGTAATGTTAATTAAGTAGTACTGTCCCAAATTAATTCGGACAACTTGAAGATCTCTTTTGGATTCCAACCACTACAGCTGCTTTTTATTAGCCATGTTATATGGAGACAGAAGGCAGCTTAAATCCAAATATCTTTGACAGAATGGAAAAGGTAAACATTGACTGCCATCCTGTTGGGTTACTGCTCAGTCATACAAATGGTAATCATGGTTGATAACTTGAATCTGAAAAAAAGAACAGATAATGTTTGTATGTGCATGCATGAGTGTGTGTGTGTGAGAGAGAGAGAGAGGGAGGGAGGGAGGGAGGGAGGGAGGGAGGGAGGGAGGGAGGGAGGGAGATGACTTAAGAGTTTGGAAAGGAAGATTTGAAGGGGGAAAGATAAAAGTGGCTAGGAAGGAAAGACAGTATTACACTATTACAAGTGGCTAAAGAGATACATGAGTTGTGGTGGTGCAGTGGTTAGAATGCAGCACTGCAAGCTACCTCTGCTGACTGCTGGCTGCAATTCGGCAGTTCGAGTCTCACCAGGCTCAAGGTCGACTCAGCCTTCCATCCTTCCAAGATTGATAAAATGAGGACCCAGATTGTTGGGGGGCAATATGCTGACTCTGTAAAGAGAGGGCTGTAAAGCACTACGAAGCACTTTAAGTGCTATTGCTATCGCTACATGTCCCAGAATGATTTATGATGAAAGACACATAGGATCGCTACGCAAAGAGGATAACACAGTGTGAGATCTATCTACCCTCCTCAGATATCCAGAGGGAGAAGAATGACAGACATAAGAAAAAAGATTCAAGTTTTGTTCACCATAAGAGGTTGCCTGTTAAGTGTAGCATTCAATTAAGTAGTTGGGGAATTTAGTAGCAGTTACATTTTTGGATAATGACATTGTCCTTTTAGCAGGAACAGTAGTAGCACACAAAGACACAATCTCTGAATTGTGGAATAATTAGGTCATAAAATAATTTGCACTTTTCTTTGCCTTTTTCTTTATTGTACAAAACTGCTTTAATTGGTTTTCAGAGTTAAATGTTGTTAATTGCTGCCCAGAGTCGCGTGTGATGAGATGGAAGGAAGGAAGGAAGGAAGGAAGGATGGATGGATGGATGGATGGATGGATGGATGGATGGAAGGAAGGAAGGAAGGAAGGAAGGATGGATGGATGGATGGAAGGAAGGAAGGATGGATGGATGGATGTATGGAAGGAAGGAAGGAAGGAAGGAAGGAAGGAAGGAAGGTTGGTTTTTTAATATTATAACTACTGTGAGAAGTCTTACTTTCTTTCTGCTACTGACATGAAATGCACATTCACATGTATTTGGCGAAAGCTGTAAAGAAGGAACTATTTACACTTACACCTTTTGTGGCCTACATTTAAAATAGAAACAAAATGCTCTTTCTAAAGGGCCTACCAAAAAATAAATTAGTCACAAGCTATTCCATAAAAGTTATTACAAATTATATACTGTTAGCAATTACAGCTAGAAAGTCAGTACACAGTTTGAACATGTTTAATGAGCACATTTGAAAGGAACTCAGGAAAGCTTTGACAGCTTTATGTGCCCTAAGATGTTTGCAGCACTTCTGAGATTCAGACTAAAGTCACAGAATAGCCCCAATAACACAGAATATGAATTGTTACTTGAAATATAATAAACTTCCTAAATAGACAGGAAGATTCTACAATAAGGCATTACATGCAGAGGTGGTATTCAGCAGGTTCTGACCAGTTCTGGAAAACCGGTAGCAGAAATTTTGAGTAGTTCAGAGAACCGGTAAATACCACCTCTGACTGTCCTCCCCCCATTTATTCTCTGCCTCCCGAGTCCCAGCTGATCAGGAGGAAATGGGGATTTTGCAGTAACTTCCCCCTGGAGTGGGCAGGGAATGGAGATTTTACAGTATCCTTCCCCTGCCATGCCCACCAAGCCATGCCCACCAAGCCACGCCACGTCCACCAAGCCACACCCACAGAACTGGTAGTAAAAAAAAATGAATGCCACCACTGATTACATACTATGTAAAGCATCAGCAGATCTAAATGTTCAAGTCCACACATGTGTGTAAGTCAATCTTTTTCTCCCCTCTCTTTTCGGTTATTTTCTAAAAATTCTTCTGGTCCATATGAGAAATGGGGCTCAGAGACATTTTGGAGAATAGAAATTATGCCTCAGGCTGATGTATTGCTTTGTGGTATACTAGGTTTCCTTTTTTAAAAATTCAGTGACTTTATTTATAAAAAGCAATAAACAAGGCAAAGAATTTGGAAGTACCAAGGAATGAATACCATTGTGTCTGGCACAAAGGATCAGGCCCATATGTTAAGTTGCAGCACAGAAGATTTATTCAAGCCTATACACAAGAATTAAGTCAACTAACAGTCAGCACTAAATTGATGTTAGAAAAGGGTCAACAGAATTCAAGGGGAAGCTGGACATGAATTGTTTGTGGCAACATAAAGACTCTAAGCTGATAATATGTTTTACTCCACATTCCATTCTTCCATTGTTCCCATATCCCAATATCATATCATTGTATACAATGGATTGTATAAACCACAGCCATCAAGTGAAGGATGCTTAACCCCAGCATCGCCTTCTATCAGAGCAATAAACAAGAATTTCCAGAGCCAGATACCTGCAGGATCATCTTTTCCTGAAGGCATTTGCCAGTCCTTACTACATTAGGTAGGATGGGTATGCTCCAGATCCCCTTCCTTAAATATTGCCACCTGATGGAACCACAAAGCCGTGCCTTCTCAGTGATAACCCCAGCCATTTGGAACAGCTTCCTATCGAGATCTCAGGACTCTCTACATTTTTAACCTTCCAAAAGGCTATGAAGCTCTGGCTCTTTCTCCAAACATTGAGCTAGGATGGGGATTAAGTGTAAGGTTGATTTGGTACCTGGTGGGAAAGAGTACCTTTCTTTTTAACTGTGTTTTATGATTTGTTGGAAACTACTGAAATTGTTGCAGAATAACACAGCAATAAATGTCAAGGGAAGGAGGGAGGAAGAGAGAGAGAGGGAGGAAGAGAGGGAGGGAGGGAGGGAGGGAGGGAGGGAGGGAAGAAGGAAGGAAGGAAGGAAGGAAGGAAGGACGGAAGGAAGGAAGGAAGGAAAGAAAGAAAGAAAGAAAGAAAGAAAGAAAGAAAGAAAGAAAGAATGAATGAATCAACCAACCAGTTTCAACTTCATCCATGGACTAGTTATTTAAAAGTATCTGAAAATATTTATTACTTTTTTATCTCACCAGACTTCATCTATATTTTAGGCCTTATAAAAATCCTCCAATTATTATTTTGATAATTAACCATCTTCCTGGTATTTTCTGACATCCTATTGCCAGTTATGGCAGAGAAGACATAAAATAAATGTTGAGGTCTTCCAAGATTTCACATGTTATTTTGCCAGCAGTAACTTATCTATCATTTCTTACCAAAGACCTTGGATCACTGATTCTTCATATTTCACCTAGGACCTCAAACAGAATCAAACTGCTCAAGAACAACAACAAAGGTCTTGTAGGATACATTCATCAACAAAATAAATCCTATTTAGTATTTCTCTAAAACATCACACTGTACCTTTATACTACTACATGGGAACAGAAGTGTTTTTCAGAAGCTTTTAGTACAAGACCACAATCTGCAACAGAAGCCTACTGTGTGGGACAATGTATTTCCTTTCCACCGCAGAACCTATGGAGCTACCCAACTCAGCTTATAATTTTATGGTATATTCCTTTGCTAGGTCTTTGGTATAGCTGCAGTTGGACAGGGAGAGCGGTATGACCCTGTAAGCATTTTTTTTCCATTTCCTTCAATCCATTTACACAAGAAAGGTTGTGTATATCTTTAATGTACTGAGAATTATTTTCCCATTTTAAAAATACATAACAAACAGACCTGTGGATTTATTCAGAACAACACAAAGATAAATAAACTCCCTTAATTAAGACTCCATTTGTTATTGGCTACCAGCATAAGGAGGAAGGCAGTTATTCTAAACCAAGAATGACTCACCCTTTAAAGGTTTAAGACTTTGTTCTTTCCTTTCTTCTTCAACACATTTCTGCTATATTTAGAACTTCCTTTAGTCTAACCACTTCAATGAGATTCTTACATAATCTAATTTACATCTGCAACATTATAGAATCTACTCCCATTCTCACAAAAATATCAATTATAAAAGAGTGACTTTCAGTTTTGGTTTGTCATTCTTTTAAAATAAAACATGCTGTAAAGATGGGTTTTACACACTATTGCTTTCATTCCCAAATCCTTAGATGCAACAAGGCATGCAAGCAAGTAAGAAAAAGAAAAGGATCCAGTAACATGAGATCATTTCCCTGACTTATAGGGTAGATAGATGATGTTTGCAGGTGGGAGAATCTGACAAAACCTCTGCCAAATTCACCTTTGTCTGGTCTACTAAATTGAAGCCCCAGTGCAATCAAACTATTATTTCCCTTACAGAACTCATGATCTCACTAATGAAGAAATGGAGCCATAGTATCTTATTTAAAGAAAATATCGATATTGTATCTAAGCCAGAAAATAAACGGCAACTGTGAAAAGCTACAATGAATAGCATTTCTGTCCAATATTGATGGCATATTAGAAATATAGACCTACTATTAAAAGTCGTATAAAATTCTGATAGTTCTTATAAAGCACTGTTTGAGTTAATTAAATGTTAAGGTTACAAACAGCAGCGTTTTAGTAGAATATATATGGCTATCCTTCTTGTCTGAAGTCGTAGTCTAAGATAATATGATATTAGAGAAAAAATCCTTCTAAAACTCATTTTGGCATCTGTTGCATTCTATGTTAAGAACTTCTAAGAGGAAGATTGAGAATATATTTTAGGGAGTTTTTATATTTGAACATATAGTATATTTTATTCTTGCATAGCAAGGCATAGTTGCAATTATATTTTTCTGATACAGTGTTTTGCCATTTCTTCCACAAATCTCAGTCTAAAAACCCTTTTAAGATCCATACAAATATTATTTACAATCAAATAGATGTTGTTTTATTTTAGATATAGTCTTTTTTAGGTTATACCTGATTGCACCACCAAGTGTGTCCAACCACTCCAAATTCTTCTGATTTTTTCACCCTCAAAATAGTGAGCTTCAATCTTCTCAGGTACCAAAACAATAGAGTCTTTACTTAATAGTTGCTTGTGCTTATTGTTTCCCCAAACATATAAATCTCCATCATCTTAAAAAGAGAGAAAGAATAAAATAGCAATTAAGACATTTTTGTATCATTTCTTAAGGATACAGATATAATGATTAAATGTCATTGCTCCATGCACAAATAGTACTTAACTTTAAAAGGAAGCTACAATTCAGAAATGCCAAAGCACAAGAAACCACACACAAGTCACATTTTTTGCAATTAAATTTCTCCAAAACCGAAATTTGTAATATATATAAACTAAATCATTCCCATGCAAACAAGTGCATCCAGGAAATACAAACACATAGCTCTGACAACATCAATGCACAATACGTACACACAGTGCAAGCATAATCAATATTCCTTCGTTGGTTTCTCATAAGAAAAGAGCATACTGACTAAAGGTTTTTGTATTATCAGAAAAAAACATTTATCTGAACCAGGGGTGTCAAACTCAAATTCATTGAGCGCTGCATCAGGACTGTTTGACCTCAGGGGCGGGGGGCAGAGGTGGTATTCTACCGGATGGGACCGGTTCGCCCAAACTGGTAGCGGAAATCGTGGGTGGGCCCATCCAGGTGGGGCCACCCACCCACCTACCTGGCTCTTTTTTGTCCTATTTAGGGACATTTTTTGAGCAAAGCACATGTACGAAAGGCTGGAAGTATGCATGGATGGGTTCTACCACAAAACCGCGGACGACAAAATCGCAGTCGACGAAAGCGCGTATGTGACGTCATCACAGCGTGACGAAAAAGATTGAAAAAGATCGAAAAATGTAAAAATAAAGGTAAAACCTTCCCCTAACCCCCCCAAACCTAACCCTAAACCTAACCCTAAACCTAACCCTTAACCTAACCCTAAACCTAACCCTAAACCTAACCCTTAACGTAACGAAAAACCTAACGCTAACCCTTAACCTAACGCTAAACGTAACGCTAATGCTCTAACCCTAACCCTTAACCTAACCCTAACCCTAACCCTTAACCTAACCCTTACCTTTATGTGAATCGGCTTGCTGTAATTTAATTTTTATTTCAATTTTTCGATCTTTTTCGTCACGTTGTGATGACGTCACATACGCGATTTCGTCGACCGCGCTTTTGGGGAACGCGCTTTTGACGGGTCACAGCATGGATGGGGCACACACACACACAAATACATTTGTGAACTGATAGGGAAGGTAAATGAAAACCAACCCTGGGGGGGAGGGGGCATGGCCAGTTCAACATCACTTGTGTCAGGGGCATCTGTGGTAGCCGGGGTGGGGCTGGGGGGGGGGATCCATTGTCTCCAGAACAGAAAAGTGAGACCAGGGAGAGCACCACACCCTTGTCCTCCAGAGAAGCCTTGCTGTCTGCTGGTGTCTAAGTGCTAAGGCAGGACTTTCCTTCCTTCCTTCCTTCCACCATCGGCTTGTACTTCCCTGTTTCCAGGGCAGCCCTGCAGGCCAGATCTTAGCACCTCCTGGGCCGAATCCAACCCACAGGCCTTGTATTTGACACCCCTCATCTTAACAAATCTTAAAAAAAGGATAAATGACAACAAGCTAGGCCACTCAACAGATGGAGATGAGAAGACCATTAGGTACAGTGAAAAGAAAAACTAAATACAAGGATTGCACTTTGTCTTTATTGACTGAGTCTTGGCAAGTTTTTTTTTCAAAAGTAGTTTGCCACTGCCTTCTTCCCACGTCTGAAAGTGACTGTGCCAAAATCACACAGTTGGCTTCGCCACCAAGGACTAGAAACTTAGGACCTCCCAGTTTCTAACTTGGAGTTTTTAATCACCACACTAAACTGGGTATCCTCAGCAGGACTAGCAGCTGCCAAAATTCTTTGGGCTTTAATTTCCTGAGTTTTTTAAATGCATTTCACTTATTCTCAGTTCTTGGATTTGCTTGCAAGCTTATCTAAGTGGTTCAGTTCTGCTTATGAGGATGAACATATGAAAACGGCTAAGAAAAATACAGACAAAAATCCACACATCAAAGTCACATGAACCATATGAAGAACATCTGAATGGGAGAAGGAAATAGGTGCTTTGAAGACTGAAATACATAAAACATACACTCAGACACTCCCAAGGAAACTTGAACTAATATCAGAAACAGAATGTTTTGTATGGTTCAGCCAAGCCAAAGGAATAGGTGCAGACAAGGAAACATACCTGTGAGTGACACAACATGATGTGAGCCGGAAGCTACACTCCTCACTTTGACATTTTCAAAACCTAGGAGAGTAATCCATTTATGTCATGTGTTAAAGAGACAATTCCCTTCCACAGAGATTTTCTGTGTTACAGAATGTCACAAATAAAACTAAAGCTAAAAAATGTTAGATATATAGAAATTGTTGCTGCATAGGTCATGTTGGGTTTACTATACCACAAGCAAATTTTAATAGATCAAGGGTCACTTTGATACAGCTGAATAGACTTTAAAAATGCAAGCATATAGATTTACAATGAAATTAATTTTCAAGAACCAGGAATTGGTTTAAGTAGCCTGAGTTGGTTTGAAGAAAGAAATGTTGCTATTATGAAAACCACTGAAAATAAAATGAATAGCAATAGTGAGATTTGGGAATGTCCTCCCTTGAACTATAATTCCTGAATTCCCAGGTTTTCTGTAGGAAAAACAAAGTCATAAGATAGGAACATCTATCGGAAGTGTTGTTCTCCTCCTTAACATGAAAAATGAACACTAGGTATTCTTGTCATCTATAAGTTAAATATGAGCCACTATCATGGCTCAGCTGTTAAAAAGACAAATGTTACATTTGGATATAGTAACAGGATCATAGAATCCAAGTCATTGGGGAAATACTTGTTGATTGCATTGGGTCCTGGTAAGAACCCACTTGGGGTGGCAGGGATATGCCAACATTCAAAAAGAGTAATAGCAAAATAAAACAAGTTCAGAGAAGAGCTACCAAGATAGTGAGGGCTCTGCTATGAAAAGTTTAAAAATCTGAGTATATTTACCTACAGAATAGACAACAAGGGCACATTTATATGTTGCCCACCTCAGTCTGCAAAGTGACTCTGGGCAGCATATATGCACAAAAGCCCCAAACAGGTGTCAATATCATGTATAGCTTTAAAAAACAAACAAACCTGGAACTTTGCAAGGTTCCTTTGCCCTCAAGAAAGAAGGAATGCTTTTTTCTTGGCAGATTCGCTTTGCTTGTGATGCCATTCCAATTCCCCATTGAAATACAGAACCATTTTCTGCTCACACAAAAGGAAAATAAATTGTCAAGATTAAAAATTATTCCCCCGATAACAGCCTGAAGAAGTACATTAATGTGTCTTATTGATATCAGCTTAACAGTTCACATTTAGCACATAACTTGTAAAACATAATTTAGCCGTACGCATAATCCTTTGTGATCATTTGTTCAGCAACTGTTCAAACTTACAATAGCGCTGCAAAAAAAATGGACCTGCTACCAGGCCTGGGATTCAAAAATTTTAGCAACTGGTTCTCTGCCCGGTTGCTGAGTGGCCATGCCCATGGTGGCCTTCTTAGCCTCCTGTACCAGGTGGGAGGGCGCTTTTTCCTCCCTGGGCTCCGCAGGGTTTTTTCGAGCCTCCGGGAGGACAAAAATGGCCTTCCCCAGGCTCCGGAGGCCCTCCAGAGGCCAGAAACAGGCCCATTTCCAGACTTCCAGAACTTCTGGGAGGCCAGTTTTTCACCCTCCATGCGGACCCTGCACTTACCTGCCATCCAAAATGGGCTGCATGGACACTCCTGCGAGGGGGTGGGTGGGCCCAGCCAGTCCTTGCAACTACCAATTCAGCGAACCAGATGTAAAATTAGCATCTGATTCACCCGAACCAGTCTGAACCGACTGAATCCCACCCCTGCCTACAACCCATTCTCAGAGTTCTGGTCACTGCAGCATCCCCATAATTAAAATGTGGGTGCTTGGTAACTTTCCCACACTTACAACAGTCACAGGACCCACAGTCACATTTCCTTATCCTGCGCAAAATGCCTCTGCTTCAATTTCTCACAATCTATCTTCACCCCATATCTGCCCTTCTGGCACCCTGCACAGCACGGCTGAAATGAAGACACAGCTATATTCCTCCACCACCTTTCTACTGCCACCACATCTCCAAGTGACCCTTCCTCTTTGTCCTCCTTGAAGCTGTCATCTTCCTTTTCTTCCTCCTTTATTTCAGCATCACCTTGCCTGCCCTGTGCTGGGCTCAGCAACACCAGCTAGCTTCAGGCCCCATGTCAATGGTGGGCCTGTCCCTTCCCCTTGCCACTGCTCCACCCCTCACCACCATCTCTGACCCCGGCAAGGACACCAGTGTCAACAAGCCCAGCACAGGGGAGGTAAGGCAATGCTAAGAGAAGACAAGAAGATAGAGGAAGAAACAGGGGGGAAAGTCCATCAAAGATCATGGGGGGCAGGGGAAAAGCAATGGCAGAATACCGCATTGTCTTCATCTCAGCCATGCTGTACAGGGTGGACAAAACGACAAAGATAGATGAGGGGGAGGGATAGGCAGTGAAGGAGCTGAAGCAAATATAATTCATTCAGAGCAGTAAAATCATGATAATGAAACTGAGTTGCTAATCGATTGAATATGACAATAGGAGGACAATTAAGCGTGGGTTAAAATATATGAAACATGGACATATATAGAACTTTGAAGATGATGAAAAAAGTGAGATGTGTACCGCTTGTTATTCTATATAGTAGATTAAGGGAATTGCAATGAACATTGAACACAAGGATTGTTATTTAAAGACAATTAAGGGTGATCTAATCCAAGGTATGGTAAAATGGAAAGGGAACATGAAATATACTTACAGTGGGAAACCACTGAGATTTAAAGGCAGAAGCACAAATTGGGGATGCATAAGGATGTATAATTATATAAATATAATGATGAGAATAGCTGGGAATTGTAACTAGCTCTTCATCTCGGACAAAACTAGGCTGGGGGGGGGGTAAAGGCACAATGACTATATATGTATACTTTTTTGTTCTATTTCTTAAAAAAGGAGGAAGATATATATTAAAATTAAATATGTATATTGAAAAGGAATTATAAATACCATCAACATAAAATGGAGCTTGCTCAGAAGCTGAAATACACCAAGCAAATGAGATGAAGAGTGTGACGTAGAGGAGAGAGGTAAGGGAAGAAGAGAATGATAGGAAAGAGGGCAGGGGGGAGAAGAGGAGGAGAGAAAGGAGGCGTGGAAAGGGGAGAGAGGAGAAGGAGAGAGGAAGGAGAAGTGGAGAAGGGAAGGATGACAGAGGGAAGAAAGGTAGGGAGAGGAAGGAGATAGGGAGAAGAAAGTGATGGATAAGGTACAAATATGGAGTATGGAGAACAGAAGAGTCAATAATCATTTTTGGGAGTTGATGGTAAGATGAATTGATGTAAACATTTAATAATACAATACAATGTTGGCTATGTAATAGTATATATGTGATTATGTTATGAAAATGAAAAAATAAAAAAACTTAAGATTACAGAAAAAAGAGCAGTAAAATCAAGTTGGCCTCTTCTGGCTCGGTGATCCCTTGAAAGCATCGTTTGCTGGCGAAGAATCAAGGCTCAGGGCTGGGAAGAACCCAGCCAGGAATAGCTTGGATCAGGGTGGGAACTGTCAGGGAACAGGGGACATGATCTGCAACTTTCTCTTCTGGCTTCTGATAAGCCCAGTCACTGGAAAAGCTGGGAGGTCACCTAACAACCACAACCAGAACTGCCCGAACCACTGTTACTAAGTGTGTGATGTTTCACTCAATAACTACTTCACTTAGCAACATAAACTCATGTCCCAATTAGGGTTGTAACCCAAGGACTACCATTAATATTTTCAAGATCCCTAATATGCTACACCTTCAACCAGTGAGGGCCACTTTATGCACCTATTTTTAGAATGAGTACCGTACCATCCCAGTTAATACCAGAAGAAGCAATGTAATATTGATTTCCAGGCTTTAATTAATGAAACCTACCAAACAATTTATACAGTTTAAACAACTGAGAGTAAAAGACCAAAATTATCCTAATTATAAATTCCTTTTAAAAGTCTTCCAAATGTCTTTTTTTAAAGTATCCATGAAAGTTAAATAATCATCATAGAATATATTCCATAAAATATCTAATTCGTATTAGCCAATCATTGAATATTGAATCAATGAATTATTTCTTAAACACTTCACGTTTTTTTCCTAGCAAATTCACAGAGCAGTTTCAGCTACAAAATTAAACTCATCTGATCACAGTATTACATTATTTATTGTTAATTTCACTATAAAGGTGTAACTCACCAGCCACAGCAACAGCGTGCCTGAGTCCAGCAGCAATATTTATTATTTTATCCTGTAAAGACTATGAGAGAAGTGAGAGGATGGTGAGAGAAATATATATGTCACAAAACATATGGTAATAATTCTATTGAATTAAATACTTGATTTTTCAAACAGGAAGCATGAAGGTAAGTATAAAATATCCTCAAAACTTACAGCAAAAATTCATAGTGACCTGTAAAACAAACTCTTTCATTTTTACAAAACTGCTTTTTTTCCTCTCTCTGGCAGAATGATTAAAAAGCTTTGGTGACAAAAGCACTGACTTTTCAAGACTTACCTTAATCATTGCTGGAATAGTGCATCTACCTGAAATATCAGCAATTCCCAATTGTCCAAAGGAGTTAGAACCACAGGAGAATACTTGGCCTTTTCCTGAAAGACAAAGCAACGCATTTGAACACCTTTATTGTCTAGCTGAAGTCAAAACTATTATGAATTTTCAATATAATATTGCCATGAAATACTTATTATTTGCTCAGCTCTCTGATTGATTCTAATTCATGTAATCAACAACATTCCTTGAACCTCGACTTACAACATAATTGAGCTTCAGAATTAGGTCATAAACCACTACAGTCATAAGTCGAGACAACCACATTCCCTGCCTTTTTTGCAATGATCAGTAAGAGAACACAGAAGTCATTAAGCAAACACTGTGATTGCTAAACAAACCCATTCATTTGAATGGGCATTTTTCTGCCAGAAACTGGCAGAATCACAGTCACATGACCGTGGAATGCTGCAACGGGTTGTAAATCTGACATGTAGTCACATGACCATAAGGACTGGTGCAACCATTTACAACATCTGGGGGTGCTTTACAGATTGTAAGGCACTCATTCCACGGCTATTGTAACTTCAAATGGTCATAAAACAGATCATTAAGCAAGGACTACCTGTATATTCATTACTTATTTCTAGTGTGACATAAATGCAGTGTAAGAACTTTAGAACATTAGAGGAATAAAAGAACAAACAAGAGTGAAATAGAAACTGCAATTAAAGGAACTACGGTATATACAAAAACAGAGCCAGCAAAACAGCTGAAAACCAGAACTGAAAAGAAATCTCCTAGCTGCAAAGTAGTTTCAGAGATTTACGTTTAAAAGGAAATGGTCGTTTAATATGTTTTAAACTTCTGTAAGTCTCCCACAGTAATTGGCGAATGAATGAATGAATGAATGAATGAATGAATGAATGAATGAATGAATGAAATAAATGGTGGTAAAATCAATTAAACAGAACTATTATTTAACTTTGTGCTCTTTAAATGAGCACAACTCACCATATCTTGTCTAACCTAATTCTTGTTATTTTAAAAAGCCAGTGTGATTCAATAAATTTTAATTACATCTATATCCCATTGGAAGCAACTGAATGGGACTTTTAATACTAATTTACCTTTATTTTATAACTATTGTTAATTTGTACAGCTCTATAAGCACTGGTTGCACGGTGAGTACAAAAGTCTTTGTTCACAACTCGTTTTCTCAATTATTGTGCTTAATTCAGTTGAAAAGGGTCCCATTTTCTAACACTCAATAATAGGTAATTTTTAAATTTTTATACACAATACAAAACTCTGAAGACCTTGGAACCTCTTGGAGGCATAAATAGGGTCCAAGGCTATATGCAATGATTTGCTTCAATATTTATCCAAGACTTTGCCAAGATAGAGAGAGTCATCATTTCATCCTGCTTGCCAGCTTTATATTTTACATTTAACTGATTTTATTGGAAAACTTTGTTCAATTGTTGTGAGCCACCCAGAATCATTGAGAGTTTGTTGGCATACAAGTCTAATAAATTATGACAGATTTACCAACAAGTATAACTGTAAAATCCCAGCCACAGGCAACTTGTATGACAGGACAGCCACAAAGAGAAGAACATAAGGTGAAATGTGTCACATCCTCAGTATGACCAAGTCCCAATTGTCCATCTTTATTCTGGCCACAGAAAAAGATCTCTCCAATGTCTGTGAAATAAACAAATAGCATCAGCATCATATCTGTAGCAAACGGACCATATAAATCAATAGATTTAATCATCAGCCTGCACTCATAATATATCACTCGACCTATATGAGTAGTTGGGGAGCTGGCTTCTTAATGGCAACGCATCTCTTGGAAAAAGTTTATTGAAATTAATTTCCTTTAGATAATTAAAGTCATGCCTGTTCATTTGTAGAACAACATCTGCTTTAGGACAATATGCTTTTGTACTGCCTCATTGAAATGAATTGCTTTCAGCTTTGGATTCTTTCTATTTTTATTATTTTGTTTTAGGAAAAGTACTGTTATGTATTGTTCTGTAATTGCTATGTTCAAGTTTTTATTATCTTGTTCAGCATGATATGGCTCTTTGAAGAATGGATTAAAAATATAATAATGATGACAATTGTGACAAAATTGTGACAAAATATCTAACAGATCCTAAGAACATGGAGGATGGAGTATAGGTTTTACAGGAAGAAACATGGCTGCTGAAAAAGATTCCAGACTCCATTGGATTGGGGGGGGGGGGGTAATGTCAGAAAAAGGGTTCCACCACAAATGCGCGCACAACAAAAGCGCGCCTGACTAAACCGCGGTGTCTAAAGCGCTGTGACAAAACCACTCGACGAATGAGCGACGAATTAGCCCTAAAGTGCGCCGACAAAAGCGCGCCGACAGAAGCGCACTGTAGCGTAACCCTAAACCTAACCCTAAACCTAACCCTCAACCTAACCCTAAACCTAACCCTAAACCTAACCGTAAATCTTACCTTAAATTAAATTGCGCTTCTGTCGGCGTGCTGTTGTGGGCGCGCTGTTGTCGGCGCGCTTATGACGTTCGCGCTTTTGTCGGGTCACACAGAAAAAAACCCAAACTAATTCTGTTAACCTTAATTACACTAAATTACGCTGAAGAATTGCTTTAACAAACTTCCAAAATTTGGCCACATTACTATTTGCAATAAAGATCTTTCCAAAAATCCAAGTAGTTCTTGTTTCCTGAGTTTGATTTGTTTTGAAGGGCTAGATAAGATAATAATAAACAGCAGCAGCAGCATGGTTTTAACTCCCTTTTCTCCAAACCTATATTTCAGTTTGTTATATTATGTATGTTGGAGGAAAGATTGCATCAGAAGTGGTATTCAGCAGGTTCTGACTAGTTTTGGAGAACCGGTAGCAGAAATTTTTAGTTTGGAGAACCGGTAAATACCACCTCTGACTGGGCCCGCCCCCATCTATTCTCAGCCACCCAAGTCCCAGCTGATCGGGAAGAAATGGGGATTTTGCAGAAAACTTCCCCTGGAGTGGGGAGGGAATGGAGATTTTACAGTATCCTTCCCCAGCCACGCCCACTAAGCCATGCCAACCAAACCATATCAATCCCATCAAGCCACAACCACAGAACTGGTAGTAAAAAATTTGAATCCCATCACTGGCTTGGATCCATATACATCATATAAAGATCGAAATGTAGTTGGGACTGATCATGCAGGAAGGATCTACAATCCACAGAACTAAACGTCACTAAACATTACAGCACAAAGAAATGTTGCAGTTCGATATTTACCGGTAAGAACAGCAGAATGGCCACCACCTCCAGTAATGCTTTTGATACAAATCTGATTAAAGAGAAATGACTTCACAGCCTTAGGCAGGAGCGCATCATTTTTATGACCAAGGCCAAGCTGTCCATAGCTGTTAGCTCCCTGAAAAAAAGTGAAGGAGGGAAATAGACTTATTTATTTAAACTCTGATTAATTCAGAGATACCCAAGATATTATCTATTTGTATCTTACAGACAAATAAACCATACACTGAAGTATAGTTGTGGTATGTTTAGGAATTGCTTGTTATAGCCCTTTTTGGACAATCTGTCAGTTCATGGTTATTGAGAAATCATCTTTGCCAGTCGAGAGATCAAATAAAAGCCTTTATATGTTGAACACAACATTCTTCCCATCACACACACAGTTCTTTATTGAAGCTTTTCATTTACTAATTTATTACTGAAAAGATAATATTTTAAAACATATATATTAGAAATTGGCAAAGCTTACACTGAGTCCATTTTTGTCAACAATGAGTGGCATACACTTAGATTGCAAAACAGCAGATGGTACCAAGGTGATTCAGAAAATGCTATTTGTTTATCAGGATTCTTACAGCAAAATTCTGGAATTACAAAAGGGAATTTGTCAGCTATATCTAGAAATATTAAGGGTTGAAATGTACCCTTCTCCAAGGTGGTTGTTATATCAATGTAAATTTAAGAAAAGTCGTATTGCTTTTTCGCTTTCTCTTTCCCAGTCATACTTCAATGGGAATTGTGTCATTTACACCATAATTCTTTCAAATTAACACTTCCCTGCTTTCAGAGCAATTTTAAATTTTAAAAAAATCCTATAAAAATATTTTATATATCATAAATATCTCCTTAGGGAACTCCATCTTATAATATCAGTCAGAGTATCACAAATTTTCACATGTTCATCTTCCAATGTTGTTTGTTTGTTTATTCATTTGAGCTTACCATTCCACAAAGCAATTTACAAATCCTTCTTCAATAAGAGATAAAAGAACAGTTACAGTGAACTTTGCACCCCAGGAATAAATATCAAACATATATCATAGCCAGGAGTATTTTATTTATAACTAATTCTCAGCCAAGGTCTTTTTGAACATCTGAGCCATAAAATGGAGTCATAGTTTTAGAATATCTATGCAGGTAGTCCTCGACATATGACCACAACTGAGCCCAAAATTTTTGTTGCTAAGTATTTGCTAACTGAATTTTGCCTAATTTTACACTCTTTCTTGCCACAGTTTTAAGTGAATCAATGTGGTTGTTATGTTAGGAACACAGTTGTTAAGTGAATCTCATTTTCCCATTGACTTTGCTTGTCAGAAGGCCATAAAAGGGGATCGCATGACGCTGGGACACTTCAACACTCATAAATGCGAGTCAGTTCCCAAGCATCTCAATTTTGATCACGTCACCATGGGGATTCCGCAACAGTCGTAAGTATGAAAAATGGTCATAAGTCACTTTTTTCAGTGCTGTTGTAACTTTGAACACTCACTAAGTGAACTGTTGTAAATCAAGGACTGCCAATATCTAGTCCTCTGAAATGGTCAGGAAAACCAGCTGGTCATTGGTTTTCCTGACCATTTCAAAGGGCTAGATCAGTGTTTCTCAACCTTGGCCACTTGAAGATGTCTGGACTTCAACTCCCAGAATTCCCCAGCCAGCCAATGTAATTTATAATTATAGATATATTATATGGTAATAAACCATTGGCCAGCAGGGAGCAGCAAAGGCCAAAGCTCCTGTCACAGCCGGCTCCCAAGACTGGAATATACAGACTTTCTCCCAAAAATTGGGGGGGGGGGAGGGGGGGGAGAACTTTCACTTCTCGAGTATGAAGCCTTCGAAGCATTTGAAGGGATAACTCTTCAGCGACGTTCTTTAATTGCTGCCATTGCAACTACTACACGAACAGTTCATATTTTTTTCCCCGAGCAGCACTGCTGAATGTGTCGTGAATCCGAGCTAGGTGCCTTTCGAATCCGCGCGATAAGCGAAGACATTAAAGGGCTTGTTAATTCGGACTGCGATGTGATTGATGGGTGTCTGGATCTGACCAAGGCATTACCGTGTGACCAGAGGAGCTTCTTTGCTGGCCTGCCTGCCTGACGTGTAATTCTTAATAGCAGGTGTTCCCCGTTTAGTTTCAACCCCACCAAAGCTTCAGGGACAGCTAATTCCTCCGAAGATACAATTCTAACAAGATCCTGTCACTTTCATTAATGGGTGAAAGGGGAGGGAGGGTAAAAACACTAACCACCACCACCGTCTTGCTGCGCGATGAAAAATACACTAGTTTAGACGCTTAATTTACCAAAGAAAACAACGACAGGCAGGCAAACAAAACGCGGGAAAATTGCTCTTGCAAAGACAAAAGTCCGCCCCTTTCCTCCTGGGCCGTAGGCTGACCCACGATAGGCCCTTTTTTTCCCCTTTCCTTCCCGTGCCCATAGGGAGGCCACGTCCTTCCGCCCTCTTATAGCACCGCTGCCGGGGACCTACCCAAGCGAGGAGGGCTCGCGTTGCATCTCGGCGGGCGACGGCCATAAGTCGCCGAAGAAGGCGGAAACCACTTGCGGAAGCGCTCGCGGCGGCCGATAAGTCCGCCTTTCCCGGCTTCTGGCTGCAATTGCAGGAGCGGGGTAGTTTTACAGTATTGTATATTTAAAGCGAAGGCCGGAGATTTATTGACTTAGCCAGGCCGGGCAAGTAGAGAGAGAGAGAAGACTATGACCGATGCAACGCTCTTTTTTCCCCTTCGGCTTTTGCAGCGGTGGCTTGGAGGTGTGGAAGATGTGGCGACGCGAACGTGTGAGAGGAGTGCAGCGCGTGAATAACCAGGAATACGTGGACAAGACATGTCAAAGGAGTTGCTTTGTTCTGTGTGTGAGTGCGTGAATGTGTATGAAAGACAAAGCCGTCTTCGAGCGGAGCTCCACTTCTGGTGGATACGTCCATGTTTCTTGCAACAAGAAGCAGTTTATCGTACTTCCCTGTGTGTGTTTGTGTTTGTGTGTGTATGAAAGACAAAGACTCCTTTGGACACATCCATGTTTCATAGCAGCAGTATGGAAGTAGTTTACTCATACTCCAAGCGGTTGCATTTGGGGTCGTTTCCTACATTTACATGTAAATGAAAAGATGTAAGGGTGAGAGAAAATCTTCACACTGGGATATACAGGTTGACCTGACTTAAGGACCACAATTGGAAATATTTCATTAAACAATATGGTCATTAAGTCAGACATAATATGACTAAACATGACTATGCTGCATTTATGATCTCAGTGCCTCTTTAGTGGTTTAAGTTTACACTATCACACAACCATGACTTAACTGCTGGTTTGATTTTGCTTATCAGGTCAGCTGTGAAGTTTGCAAAGAGCCCTGTGATAAAATCAAGGACCAACCGTTAAGCTGTCATAACTTTGAACGGCTTGCTAAATGGGGCAATAATTAACCAAGGACTATCTGTATTTTGTAATGTGCCCACTGGTGGTCTGAAAACAACTCTGAATAAAAGTGACTTGGGGCATTTGAATTACAGATGGTTTTACAATTGCAGCATTTGAGTCATCACCTTAGAAAGGGTATATTTATTTGGCTTATTTGTTACAGTATTGGGAATCTTTGATTTGGTTGAAGATAACAGAAGTCAGTATGGTTCTAAATAAATCTAGTCTGTTTTGTCAGATGGGCCAAATACTATAATAGTTATTTTATTTATTTTTGCTTACTTTTTAAAATTAGTTTGCCACCTGTCTCGCTGCAAGGTGGTCATAACAACATGGTCTTTAATTTGCCTCTGCACTATGAAGAGGAAAGGAGCAAAAAGAAATACACGTGTTGACATAATCTCTGGTTTATTTCATGTTCACTTGTTCTAACTTTCCACCTGAGGCAACATCTATCAAAGTTCAACTTTATGGCACCCACAATACATTTGTTGTCTGATATATTCATGATGAGCAAGGCTAGCTAAAAAAAAATATCTCACAATTCAGAAGGTTCTCCTTAAATCAACTTTCTGACAATAAAACATTTTTCAACTTTCCTGAAGGTCCATCACTGACACTTTATGCTCAGTCATTTCAGAAGCTGCAATTTATGAAATATGATACTGTAGACAGAGAGCTGTGTTCCTCTCTGGTAATAGAAAATCAGCAAACAACTGGGAGAATCTTTTCTGACTAACAATTTTTTATTAAAAGGCATAATCTTTCATGAGTTTTGATGTAAATAACTCAGCTGAGGAAGCCAAATATGTAATATTGAATTTTGGAATTTGGTAACAATTTGTTGACTTGTAAGCAAAAAAAAATCTGCCTGTCATTGTAAGTGCAGTTTACAAATAGTATTTCACAAGGCCCTATTGCTTTGTTTAGCAAATAGGTTTTTTTTTATCAAATAGGTTGTCACAAAGCCTGATGTTGCTTAAGGAGAATACAGACTGACTGGCCCAAGGTTAACCAACGTTTCCATACATAAGAGTACTAAAATCTGGGGCTGCCCACTTCTATTCCAGGACCTTAGATATTTACAATATGGTGGTTCTCAATACTCCTAAAGGCTGACTCATGGCAATACATAGTCAATACTCTGCAAAATCTTATAGCAGCCAACAAATATGTGAATGACCCTGACCTCCAAGCAGGATGGCATGCCTTCCTGTGGTATGAAAAAGGATCTGCGCATAAATATTTCAATAGATACTATATCAGACAGTCCCTGTTATTAATACGGAACAAAATTAAACATGACCGCTATACCGAAACACCAATGTGGCTATCTACGATGGAAGCATATATACACCCAAATTTAATTAATATGGAAAATATTGTTACATATAAAGAGTTATTGACATACAGGGGAGATTAAAACTAGATTAGAATTGGCATCACAAGGGGTACAAGTAGAATGATGGTCTTATTTACAGATACAATCAAGGTTTGCACAGGACAGGAAGAAGGAAGGTATTGCTAAAGATTATATTATTAGATAAACTTTTGATAGAGACAGAAAATAAGTTGATCAAAGTCCTGTATAGATTTTTATTGTAATATAAACAGGAGGAAGAACATGTAAAAGAAACTGTGGTCGCCTGGGCGAAAAATTTTGGTTATAATGTGGAATTGGCTAAGTGGGAAAAACTTTGGATACTTAATCGGAATGTAAAACTAACATTGGCTATGGCGTATAAAGAAAATCTGTATAAGATGTTTTACAGATGGCATCTCCCCCCAGCACGGCTCTCCAAAATGTTTAAAAATCTGGCCCCAAATTGTTGGAAGTGTAAAAAAACACCAGGCACTTTTTATCATATATGGTGGACATGAAATGAGGCCAAAAGATTGGAAAATGATTCAATCATGGTTGGAACAAATGGTGGGAGACCAAATTTTGTTTAAACCAGAAATTTTTCTCCTAGGCATAATACTGGAGGGGTTTAAGAAAAATGTACTCTGTCTAATTATACATGTACTAACTGTGGCGTGCATAACTTTTGCGCAGTAATGGAAAAAAGAAAATACACCATCAGAGCTAGATATAATCAAAAAAGTGTTTGGCTGTGCGGAAGCAGATAGGCTCACTCTTGAACTTAAAAATAAAGGGGAATCAGAATATTTTGAAGTCTGGAACAGATTTTATTATTGGTATAAGACAAGGTGACAAGACTGGAACAAACTGTACATATTGTGATTGGACAGAAGGATAGACAATGTACTAAGTAGGCTAATAGTTAATGGTTGAGACTAATTGTGTATAATGTGAATGTATGGTCACTTCGACTCTGTGGTACTGCATTGTTTTAAATGTAAAAATAATAAAAATATATTTCAAAATATGTGAATGACCCACTATAGGATATAGTCACTTTAAACAATATGTCAAAGGTGTTATTTTGTCTGCACAAGCTTTCTGTTGATCAGAATTTGTCATGTCTTTTGAATTAGTAATAGTGATTTGGTAGGTAGGTAGGTGGGTGGGTGACACTAGGTGATTTGGGGCCAGTCACTCTCTCGTACCCCAACCCACCTCACAAGGTTGTTGCTGTGGGGAAAATAGGAGGAGGAAGGTATGCTGAATATGCTTGTTGTCTTGAGTTATTTGTAAAGATAATAAAAGGTGGGATACAAGGCTTATGAAACAGGAATATAATTACTGGAATATAATTACAACAAACATTAAAATACTGGTTTCTGGTTTCTGTCAAGACAAAATGGCCTGATTAAATTCAGTGCAAATTGCACTGAACAATTAGGCTCTTTGCTCTGGCATGTAATACTAGCGTAACCAAATAGTATCAGAGTGTATACACAGGTAATATCGGCTTTCTATCTTCATCCTTTATCTGCAACTAAATTTGATAACCAAACAAAGATATAATGGAATAAGTCAACTTTTTTACTTGTGGGCACATTTTAACATTTGGGAACATGCTGTGGGCACTAGAGCTGCAATTAGGAAGCAGCACCTGTCCACAACATGGACAGGCTTGCTCAATCATAAGATAAAAAATAAAATCAAGATTCTGGCATACAAAATAGGTTCTTAGGTACCCATTTTGTACCTAGGTGCCTGTTACCCATTGGCACCATGATGAAGAGCATGATATGTAAATTCAGCCCATTGTGGATGGTTCAGCAAGTCATGTTTAAGTAAACTATGGCTTAGCATGATGTTCAAATTCAATCACAATTTCCCAAATTATAACTGCTGTATTCTATTTCATATTATTCATATAGAAATGTAATAGGCAAAAATGGAAGATGCTGTGCTTACTCAGAAACATATATTGTAGGTATTTATACTTAGAAATAAGAAATATTACATTATTGAATGCAATAATATCCATTGCAATAATATCCAAAAGCCCTTCATGGTATTGGATCTGGGTACTTGAGAGACCGCCTACTGCCAATTACCTCCACTAGACCGATAAGATCGCATAGATTAGGCCTCCTCCGAATTCCATCATCTAGCCAGTGTAGACTGGCAACTACCCAGAGGAGAGCCTTCTCGGTGGCTGCTCCGACCCTCTGGAACGAACTCCCCGTGGAGATTCGGACCCTCACCACCCTCCAGACCTTCCGCGCCGCCCTTAAAATCTGGATGTCATGGCTGGCCTGGGGTTAAAGACTCTAACCCCACTCGAATTGTATGACTGTTGTGTTCTTAAATGATGTCGTGTCTTTATGTTGTAAACTGTTTGTTCTCCCCCCCCTTTTGAACTGTGAGCCGCCCTGAGTCCCCCCAGGGAAAAAGGGCGGCATACAAATAAAGTGACTATGACTATGACCATTGTATTCAACTGATATTTCTGCTAGGTAAGTGTGTATATGGTTATAACTGTGGTTTGGCAACTAAAAAAGAAACATGATGGGAGATAAACCAGAACACACGCTTCTTGAGATAGTTTTAAGGTTTTATTTCTCCTTCCATAACAGCTAATACTAGCCATCATTGGTTGCACAGAACAGTGGACTATATCAGCCATTAGCCTTTAAATATAGCATTTCATAATATATTCTATCAATTTTTCTAGATAAATTATTTCTACTTTCTTTTCAAATAAATGAGAAACGGCCTGAAAAGAGGAGAGAAAAGTGGTATGTAAACATTGATATGACTCTTCCAAGAAACTATATTAAAACAAAAATATTTTCCTTTCATTGATCATTTTGGGAAGAAACATCCTGCATGAAGCATAAAAGCAGTATTATCTTGCTAAAATCTGTATGTATGTGGGGGATCCACAGCTACCGAATGTAGAAAGGTTATTAGACAGGTTAGACTCCCATTTACTTGTCCATTTTGCCAAGGGCTTCACTGACAATGTCCAGTTCATGCCGTAGCTCATTCACCACATGTGCAATACTTTGTGGATCTTTCAGGAGCTGAACGCTTTGGGTATATGGATTGTAACTCACTCCAAATGGGCGTCTGATTGTCTTTGCAAACTCTCTGTTAAGATAAGGAAAGGAAAAAAAGGGGAATTAATTGTCTACATAGTGGCAGTTTCAGTCAATTATAAACATTTAAATAGCTTAATTATTGTTCTACCCCTGTTTCTAATCTATTGAATGATTGCCATTAAAAAGGAAAAAGTGTGGCAGATGTGATAGTGTGGACCAGAAATAGACAAACTAGTGGCCTCCAGATGTTTTCAACCCCAATCAATAGATCCAGTGGCAAGGGATGATGAGTCAACGTTTTCCTGCTTTATTGTGACGAGTGCAGAAATAATGTCCAGGAAAGAGACAAAAAAAAGGAGAGAAATAGTCCACAAATTTGTCCTAACTTGGCAAAAGATACGCCCAGAGAAATAACTAAAAAATTAAGATGCTCCAGCAGGGAGGGCCTCCAAAATTAACCCAGAAAAACAAAAAGATAAATGAGAAAGTTAAATGGATGCAGAAGATAACTGAGATCACACAGCAAAATAAGTCATAATTTTGTCTGCTTGCTTGACTTGTAGTTTGCCCTTTTAGCGAAGCCAGCTATCATAGTATATTCCATAAATTACAGTAAAACTGTAAATTACCCTTGTCTGTAAGCAATTGCTAGAAAAGGGAAAAGTAACAGTATCTAAAATATTTGACATTTTTAGTGTAGCTGTGTGTGTCATTGATAATACAAAATATAACAGAAAAGGCAAACCTCAAATCAACACTGGCATTATATTACAATTAGCATTTATGGTGTATCTGGCCTTTTGGCTACCTAACACCAACGTAAAATGGGATAAGGTGTTATTTTTTTTCCAAGGCCAGGGACTAGGACCAGGACTATATTTGAATGTCTTTCATTCTGCCAGCTTTCAGTTTCTCAGTGGCAAACAGTAAATTACCTCATCTTTTCTTTTGCATCTTCAAAGCTTTCAGAAATAAAGTAAACTTCCTGGAAGGTAGTAATCATGCATTCTTGCTTGCAGGTGACACTAGGTTCAAAAAGCTTGACTTTGGCATTTCCAGAGAGTGCGTGCTGGTTATCAGAAACACCAAAATAGAAAAGATTGAAATGTACATATTATAGACACCTCAATATTGATGAACATATAAAGATAGCTAGTGACATTCTACATCAAAGGTGTCAAACTCAAGGTCCAAGGGCTGGATCTGGCCTGCAGGGTACTTAGATCTGGCACCTGGAAACAGCAAAGGAGTAGACCTGGAAACAGCAAAGGACTGGCCACAGACGGCCCTCCTAAGCTCCATTTTCACTGGCAGAAGATTGCAAGAGGACATTTTCACTGGCAGTGCTTGAGCCACCACAGGCGTGAGTGACACGCCCACCTTGGGCATGCCCACCTCCCACCCCACGAGGTCAAACATAACCTTGATGCGGCCCTCAAATGAAATCAAGTTTGACAGCCCTGTTCTACATGGATTCAAACTTTTAATTATTTTGTTTGCTTTTATTTTTTGTTACTTACGGTAATTCTTAAGAATGTCTTTTTGTATAAAGTGCACAACTTTCAAACTAAGAATCACCCTTGACCTCTGAGTCACCCAAAATTAGTAAATGGTGCTAAGATGAAAACTAAAATTCATTTCAGTTATATGTAATTACAATTAAATAGAATTAATTCTACTGATTGTCATAATTCCTCCCTATCTGTCACATTCAAGATGATTCTTTGATAACATAATTTGGGGGGTTTTGTGGGCCACCTTGAAAAATTTTGAGGGCTTCATGTTGTTCAGGGGACTTTAAGTTGTATATTTCTGGACCGTAACTGACATTCTATCAGTTGAGCAATATTGCTGGATATATTAGATTCTTCTTATTGCAAGCTTCCTTCTGCCAAACTTGCTCTAAATAAACAATATTTTATTGGGTAAAATACCATGCTAGAACATACAACATTGAAACTCATTAATATTGTATTCAATAATCTGTCTAGTGCAAGAAATCAAGAACCCAAGGCTGTTCAAATGAGTACAAATTTAATCCATGCTAGCTCATTACAAGAATCATAACTACTAATGGTCAAGGCAAATTGGCAGTAGGGTCAATGGAATTCAGAGGGCTGGACTTAAATCTGTGATGGACACAAAGGGACTACAAACTGATGACACACACCTTAGGCTTAGCTGGTCATCTCCAATGTGACCCCTGGCTCTATTTCAGCAGAGTTGTGGTCACAAAGAATTGACACTAACTTGATACCAAATAATCAAACACCATATCATATCCTTCACTGAGAAGATAACCAATGACAGATTTCCTAAAAGTTGTTTGGGGCATCAACAGCCCTTCAGGTGAAAGTCTAAAGTAGAAGAACAGTGAAGGCAAATGAAATAAATAAAAGTTCCACCTGAGTGTACAATTGTAAAACTATTAACACTAAATTAAAGGCCGTATTTTGAAGGTGATTTGGGGGCTTACCTTCAATTCACTAATAGAAGAGAGCAAACCAGCTCCATAGACTCTCAGTTGCCCTTCTTGTTTGCATAAGCCAAACTCCACTGTGAAAAAGTAGCACTGAGAAGGAAGAAAGTTAAATGAGAAGAAGTAGTAACTCTCTAATAGAGATGTGCATATTGAATAAAGCATAAACACTGAATGTCCACATAATCTTTTGTTGGTGGAAATAAAAGCCTTTTCTCCAATATTTCCAGATATATCAGCTGTGTCAATGCAGCACACCATGTCATGGCTAATTCAACAATACTAAACCCAGATTGTCTGGATTTGCATAAGCCGAATTCTATCCAAAAACATTTTAACCTAGAATATGCTGTGGGCCCAACCTTCAGTGACAATAATACCTCAGTCAACGTGACAAGTTGATTAGATGATCTCAGGGTTACAAAAATGTGGAAACTACTCTGAGAAATAGTAGCAGTGTACCACTGAAGGGTTGGGTCCCCTTGCATGAATGAAAAATGGAAGATCCTTTCAGAATTTTCCCTATGGCAGACATCTTATCTTCCATAGCAACCCACTAAAGAAAAGCTGCTCAACAGGTTTGTTTGTTTTTCCAAAGAGCATAAAGCTTCAGACTGCCATCAACTTTTTGAAAATGCAGTGTTCAGTTTGGAGGAAAAAAATAGTGGAATTTCTGTCACCCCAGAAGGCAAGTACTGCTGCCTCATTTCCCAGTTCATGGTACTATGGTATCAAGGCATGGTACTATGATAAAATGTTGACCGAGGATCAAGATTTCCCAGATTCAGGATCATCTTCTGCCACACAAAGTTACCAAATGACTTGGGATCAGTCACTTTCTTACAGTTCGATTTATTTCACGGTTTCATTTGGGGGAGTGGAATTGAGTGAGAGACCATTTTGTATTCTGTGTTGAGCTCCTGAAGGAATGGCAGAAGTGGTGGGTTTGTACTGGTTTTACTACCGTTTTGTTCATGCACGCGTGTGCTCTCATGTAAGCACGATGCTTCTGTGCATGCCCAGAAGCATCCAGGTGGGTGGACCTCCCGCTGCTGCCACTACCAGTTTGGCCGAACCGGGCCAAACTGGGAGCAACCCACCTCTGAATGGAAGAGTATCATTTTGATACTATTTAAATTAAACAGTTAATTTAAAAGGCAGATTTATTTATATTCTGCTCATGACATAGATTTCAGCAATCTTCCATTCTGGCAAATTTATAATGAATGGTCAGAAATAAACTTAGCAAAACAGCATTTGATAAATGGTATTTTTTTTTGTAAAAATGGAAAGCAAAATGGTACATGAAGACACCTTGAGGCTTTAGGTGTTTCTAAAGTGCTGTTGAATGAACAAATCTACCTCTTTGGAAGGAGCCATTTTTGTGATTTGCATGAAAATAAAAATATTTGGGCCAGTTTATTGAGCTTGGTAAAATGAGGACCCAGATTGTTGGGGGCCATATGCTGACTCAGTAAACTACTTAGAGTGGGCTGTAAAGCACTCTGAAGCAATATATAAGTCTAAGTGCTATTGCCTTTGCTGTTAGTCCTTTAAGCTTCACTGACATCCTCTCTTCCAAGGAGATGGGTGGCTTAATCCACAAGAGCAGCTAGATCCAGAATCAGTAGAGTAAATTGATCATTGCTCAATGGCAGGAATACATGATATTGTCCTCCACCTGCACACAGCCCACTGGGAAGGCAACCAACCATCACCCATCTTTTTCTCTTATATGTCAAAAGTATTGTGCATTGATTTATGCCATTTGAAGTGATTCTGTTCAAGTTGCCTGCTGAACTTCATTTTATTATAGGCATACACCTCCAGTCAAATTGTCTATTGTTCATGATAGCAGGAATGGCACCTCTCCTCTGGTTAAAGATCACTAGACACTCTCCTCTCCACAGTTGTTTTTTTCCCCTCAAGCTCACAGTGGAGCACTGAAGAGTTAGGTTTCCCATCAACCTCAAATTTACATTTTCAGGCTCTTTACGGAAAACAAACAATGGTAACCATTGGGGGCAAAAAGCCAAGATGGTGGAGCATCACTGCTTAAATGCATGTATGCAATATTAATTCATGTAGAATGGGTCAGGACTTCAATCACAGACTGTCTGCCACTTTAGCCTTTTTCACCTCTCCACACCACAGAAAAGCTAGAGTTAAGCCTGCTAAAATCAGTGGTACTTTTAGATTAATTTGGCTGACTCAGACTCAGACTGGTTCACATAAACCAATCTGCCACTACTCTGGAATAAACACTGGAGGCAGTGATCAGCAGTGACCGGATAACCAGGAGTAGCCATGTTGCAACTTTGTCCCCCTTTTTAAATGTCTGAGATAACTACTATAAGAGGGATATGTGGCTAGAAAAACTAACAAACGACTGGAACATGTTGTACTGGGCAGGATTGTCTACTTACAGTGGCCAGTTTTTGAACAGCTTCATCTGAGGCTCCAAGTGATACCAATCCAATTTCCTGTGAGAACTGAGCAAAACTGGGCTCAGCCAGAAGAGGGACATGGCCCAAAAGCTCATGACAAGTATCCCTGGAAAACAGAGAAATCAAGGTGATACTAAAACTTGCAATATTGCAATTGCTGGATGTAAACCATCTCACATTAACATAGTTAGCATAATAATAATAGTTTGTCAAAAAATTAACTTCTCAAGTTTGCTGTCTTTCCTTTCCCAAAACTATTATAAAGGAAGAAATCTGTCCCAGTAGTAGATGAGTCAGCTAGACATAATCCAGTACAAGGATTTGCAATATAATAATAGTTATAATTATAAGAAATCATGTGTTGTCCCAATTGTAATTGGAGCCCTTGGAGCAATACTTAAAGGGCTACCTCGCTATTTGAAAATTCTAAATTTACCTGACTCTACAAAAAACCACCCTACTTGGAACAACTTATATCCTCCGACGTTACCTTAACAATTCCTGGGTCCTTGGCTAAGACTCAAGCTGTTGAGCTACCAACCAGCCCCAAAGGCTGTGAATCTCACCAAAGATTTATTATTATTATTATTATTATTATTATTATTATTATTATTATTATTATTATTGTTGTACCGGGATTTGCAAATTGAAGTTGAGCGACTGTGGAAAAAGAAATTGTCTGTTGTCCCGATTGTAATTGGAGCCCTTGGAGCAATACCCAAAGGGCTACCTCGCTATTTGGAAATTTTAAATTTATCAGACTTGAACATTCTGATTCTAAAAAAAACCACCCTACTTGGAACAGCTTATATCCTCCGACGTTACCTTAACAGTGCCTAGGTCCTTGGTTAGGACTTCAGCTGTTGAGCTACCAACCAGCCCCAAAGGCTTTGAATCTCACCAAAGATTAACCTAACAATAATAATAATAATAATATTTGTAATGCTTAGGTTCCAAACTGAATACACTTGAAGAAACTTATCATAGTATAGAGAGGTGGCCTTGAAAAAAATAGGGGACAACCATCAGTAAAGAGATTAATGCTAGTATTTATGGCAGTGCCTTTTTCCTCATCTAGTCTACCATTAAGTAGACTATATAATCAGAATCAATGTGTTACAATCCCTACTTACGGTTCCGGGGTATAAAGAGGATCTGAACTGTGCCGAACATACTGAGTGCAGTGAAATACTCTGAATGCTAAGCCTGCCAAGAAATCCCTGGGCGACAGGTATCCGGCAACAGGGCGAATGGTAAATCCAGTGCGCTCTGTAAAACCAAGCAATAGTTCATAAATGGCTTTTATATATTTCTCATAAATAGTTTTCATTAGTTTATAATATAACATAGAAAGAAAATACCAAAGTAAATATTAGGAAAAATAGGGAAGAGAAAAGTGAGGAAAAGAAAAGGGGAAAAAGAAAAAAAAGGCATTGACTTCCAACTCCCTTTGGTGCGGTAGAAGAAGGGATTAACATCAAACCTCAACTTTTTACTTTTACATAATAGTGTAAAGCAGCATTTCTGTAACAGCAAACCTATCTAATCAGTAGAACCCAAAATCAAAAATTAATTTTTTTCCACCTCAAGCACAAAGTCCAGAAGTGGTTTCCAAGTAGAAATAAAAGTATATATATATTTTCTTTGAACAATATAATACAATACAGTACAATGGCAGAGTTGGAAGGGATCTTGGAGGTTTTCTAGTCCAACCCCCTGTCTAAGCAGGAAACCAGAGGTGGGTTCCTATCAGTTCGCACCTAATCGGTAAAACCAGTTCGTCAAGTCTACTGAACCAGTTAGAAGAAGTTCCACCAGTGGACCCGGAAAGCAGGCCACACCTACAGAAGAGGTTCCAAAAATGTTTGAAACCCACCACTGCAGGAAACTCTATACCATTTCAGAAAAATGGCTATCCAACATCTTCTTAAAGACTTCCAGTGTTGGGGCATTCACAACTTCTGGAGACAAGCTCTTCCACTGATTAATTGTTCTAACTGTCAGGAAATTTCTCCTCAGTTCTAAGTTGCTTCTCTCCTTGATCAGTTTCCACCCATTGCTTCTTGTTCTACCCTCTGGTGCCTTGGAGAATAGTATGACTCCCTCTTCTTTGTGACAACCCCTGAGATATTGGAACACTGCTATCATGTCTCCCCTAGTCAAAACAAAACAGTCTTTTATATATTTCTCAATACAATCTTGAAAATGAACTTGGCATCAAAATATCACAATAGGAAAAGTGATAGTAATCTTCTACAAGCCCTTCCTGGTTTGGGTTGGGTTGGGTTGGTTTTTTTTACAGGCACTGAAGGAAGTTCCTAACAGGTATGAAGCACTTATCAGGGCAAAAGGCTTCAACTTTACCTCAACTTCTTTAGCTCAACAAAGAGCAACAGATTTGATAAATAGGCCTAATTGGGATTATAAGAATGTATCTTTGAGCAAGAAGCTGAAGAAATGTGCCCAAAACAAAAGCACTATTGAAAGTATGATGAAATATCAAAGCAGTGATAAGCCACCTTGACTTATTTTGACATTAGGTGGTACAGAAATGTTACTATAAATAAATAACTATCAAAAAAAACCATGTTTTGATCGAAAGTTAAAAACACCCTTTCCAAAATAGTTGGGATCGAACACATAATAGAGATACTCCCTGACTTACAACCATTCACTTAGTGACCATTCGAGGTTACATCAGCATTGAAAAAAGTGACTTATGAGAGTTTTTCTTACTTATGTCCATTTCAACATCCCCATGGTCACATGATAAAAATTCAAATGCTTGGCAACTGGTTTATATTTATGACCATTGCTGTGTCCCAAGATCATGTGATCACCTTTTGTGACTTTCGGACAAGCAAAGTCAATGGGGAAGTCAGATTCACTTGACAACCAAGTTATTAACTTAGCAACTGCAGTGTTCACTTAACAACTGGGGGGGCAAGAAAGGTGGTAAAATGGGGCAAAACCTGCTTAACAGCTGTCTTGCTTAGCAATGGAAAGTTTGGGCTTAGTTGTGGCCGTGATGCGACAACTATCTTTATAATAGAAAGTGGTTAGAACTGGTACAGAAAACAGCTTGTACACTTACACTGTACACATCAAATAATGCTCTCTGTGGCACAGAATCCTCAAATGGACTTCCGCTGCACTTATTTATCACCAAACAGGTTCATAACAATGCAATGCAATGCAATGCAATGCAATGCAATGCAATGCAATGCAATGCAATGCAATGCAATGCAATGCAATGCAATGCAATGCAATGCAATGCAATACAATACAATACAATACAATACAATACAATACAATACAATACAATACAATAGCAGAGTTGGAAGGGACCTTGGAGGTCTTGTAGTCCAACCCCCTGCCAAGTCAGGAAACCCTATACCATTCCAGACAAATGGCTATCCAACGTCTTCTTAAAGACTTCCAGTGTTGGGGCATTCACAACTTCTGGAGGCAAGCTGTTCCACTGATTAATTGTTCTAACTGTCAGGAAATTTCTCCTCAGTTCTGAGTTGCTTCTCTCCTTGATTAGTTTCAAGGCAGGAAGGCCTTGATTTATTTAGACTGTTAACAATTTATTCCTAAAAGCAACTTTTAAGCAACGCCATTTGATAGTGGAGTGACCTTGCATTATTCCCTTTTGGTTAATGGATTCCAGACTCTTTTTAGCATTCATTTTACCCAATGCATAGAGCAATCCTCTGAAGAACTTTTAACACCATTATTGTATGCAGGATTGCAAACGTGCTTAGCTCAAGGGAAATATCTACTTGATTCATTTTCTAAAGGAGTGGGTGATTCTATCATTTTGTTCTTCAACACAAGCTATCCAGAACTTACAGATGCAATGCCTCAGGTTGCCCTTCCTGGTTTGCGTTGGGTTGGGTTGGTTTTTTTTACAGGCACTGAAGAAAATTCCTAAGGGCTACAAAGCACCTTATCAGGGCATAAGGCTTCAACTTTACCTCAACAAAGAGCCTCACTGCCTCTTCAGCATGAATTCTCAATCAAGGTAAATGTGAGTCATCGATCAGAAACCTACTGTAATCTAGAGAGAGCAGAAAGAACTGTTGCCAAAGCAGACCACCAGATTACTTTCCAAATAAATGTGATCCTTTGTGGAGAAAGAACTTTCTGCTCCCTTTCTGTAATGGAAGCTCTGCTTCAGCAAGAGCTCAACACCGAACAGGAATCTGATCCTTACCTTTCAAAAAAAGGGACACATCTTCTAACTGAGGTATATTATCTTCTCGATACCCACAGCACTTTGAAAGCAAGGGCAGATTTTTCAAATACTCTCTGCACGCGTGGGTTGGATACAGCTTATTGAGTTCCCGAAATACAGTGCCCCAAGTCTTGATTTCCTCCTCCGTGAATTTGACTTTGGGAATCGGATCCCCACTGCAGAAAGAATTTAAAAAATTAATTTTCACTTCATTAACATTTGTCCAATGTGAAAAACAATGGTGTTTTGCATAATGGCATATTTTCTATTATTCTGGATACTGGCTATTGGTTGCAAATTGGGTTGAGACAATTGGAAAATGGAAGCTGAGCTTTTAAAGATCCAGGGTATATTACTACAGCTGGACATTGAGTTACATTCAAAGAGGAAAGAGGGATCAGAGTGTTTACAAGGATATATGTAGCACCTGTCCTAGCTGCTTTCCGCCAAATGGATCCTTAAGAAGCTGATATAAATGTTCCCATAAACTCTTTATCACTTTCTTCAATCCCATGGAACACCACCCTGCTTTATTAATTAGCAAAGGCAGGAAGGGAATCAAGACTTATCCAGAAGCAGTAAAACATTCAGTGAAGGCTGCAAAGAGTTTTAAATACACAATTCTATTTTAGATATTTTTAGTAGGATAAGTGTTTTTGTAAAAAAAAATCTTGAGTTCTGTTTTGTAACCAAAGTTGTAAACATAAGCAATTTCATTTTTTCAACATGAACTTTTTTTTCAATTTTCCCCCTTTCTCAAATTTAAACTTTATTTTTCCCAAGAAAATATGGTCACTACAGGAATAAAACCACTTTGGTGAGATGTAGAAGCCCAACTAATTAACTTCAGAGGAACATCTTACTTTTACTTTGTACAAATCTAGTGTGGATTTTGGAACACCAAGGAATGCTGCCTATACTTTCTGTTTTGTTCAATGTCCTTTCAGCAGATATTTTTAAATGTCTTCAATGCTTTTTATCTGTCAGTTGTTTTGATATCATTATAGTAATAGCATTTAGTACACAGTGATACATACTGTTTGTAATTCATAGCCAAGTCAGCAAAATACTTCCGTCTCTTGCGATAAACATTGTCTTTGAAACCCTAGTGCAAAACAAATAATAATTTCCTCATTATTAGGATTAAAATGGTGCAGTTCTATCAATCAGCTGGACAGGAGCCAAGGAAAGAAAATTTAGGAACATTTTATGAGGTAAATATATGCAAACCAGAAACCTATATCTTTCTTTTTTATATACTTATTTACCTCAGTCTTTAATCTGGTACCTTCTAGATATTTGACACTACAATTCCATCTCCCTATAACTATTCAGCCTTTGATCAGGCTGCCTGGATATGATGGGAGCTGTAGTCCTATACATCTGGAGAGTATCAGAGCAGGGAATACTGATTTACATACATCCCTGCAATTAATAGGAGAGACAAACTGTCCAATACAATATTATAGCAATAGCAGTTAGACTTATATACCGCTTCATAGGGCTTTCAGCCCTCTCTAAGCGGTTTACAGAGTCAGCATATTGCCCCCAACAACAATCCGGGTCCTCATTTTACCCACCTCGGAAGGATGGAAGGCTGAGTCAACCTTGAGCCAGTGAAATTAGAACCGCTGAACTGCAGATAACAGTCAGCTGAAGTGGCCTGCAGTACTGCACTCTACCCACTGCGCCACCTCGGCTCTCTATATAGCAATAGTACTTAAACTTATGTATATACTGCTTCACAGTGCTTTTCAGCCCTCTTTAAGCAGTTTACAAAGTCAGCATATTGCCCCCAACAATCTGGGTCCTCATTTTACCAACCTCAGAAGGATGGAAGGCTAATATAGACCTCATATCCCAACATACTGTATACACATCACTCAAAATAAATAAGTAGTACCATAACTGCCAAAAGAAAGCAACTGGGCCAATAGTGTGGACCATGCCCCATCATATATCAGAGGTACCAACTTCAGACACGAGTGATGCAACTTTCTGACACTACCAAGCAGGCATTTTTTAGAACTTGCAAAAGCATATTTGAGGAAACGGAAGCACATGAAACCTTATACATGGCATCAAAAAGATAAGAATGTATCACCATCCCTCCAGTTTTCCCCGAATCTCTCACAGCTTCAGAGGTCACAGCTTTATCTAAATTCTACATATTTTGGTAGAATTTAATATATAAAACAAAAATTGAAAATGGAATGGAAATTAGGGAAAAAAATTATTCAAACTTGGGAGTTAAATTTCCAATGATTCAAGCAGCTTTTCTTCAGAAAAGAACCAAGATTGGCAAAGACCGTTACAAATCTACTCACTGGATGGTCTGCATCCAGATCTGATCCATACATCAGAACACGATTTGCACATTTATCCAAATCTGAGATCTTCTTAGGAAACCAAGGTATATTTTCCATGTCTAGGGAATGGAGAAAATTCAGAGTTATTAATAAAAATTAGGCTGGTTGGAAAAAGGAAACTAGCCTCATGACAGTTCAAAGTGGAATCTAGCTGCTAAGTAAATGCCAAAACTGAAGGCAACTTCTTATCATATATATGCACAGCACAAAACGCTTCCTGCTGTGGTACTTACAATGAAACAGGATAGCTATATTAAAAATAAGGGGAAATGCTTGCATTAAATTAGCATCAAAACTGCTGAAGCAAAGCATGTGTAAAGACATACCAATATTAAAATGCTCTTGAAATTTTTTTGAAATGAAATGGAGGACAAAAATGATTTTATATATATATATAAAATAAAGCCGATAGACAGAGAATGGAAGCAGTTAGCTTCCTCCCACATGTGGGCATACTAGGGCTTGTGACACTAAAATACATACCTACTTCCCTGGCTCAGCTGATAAGGAGGAGGACCTTGTGGCTTAGTGGTTAACACATCTGCCTAAGATGTAATACAGCACAGGTTCGAAACCAAATAAGGGTATGGCTAGCTGATGAGAGCTAAATAGCTTGAAATAGATCTATACTAGTCTCCCTTTATTTATTTATCAGCACAAATGCAACACATACATACATACATACATACATACATACATACATACATACATAAATTCCAAAATTAACAAAATAATTATTTAGTAACAGAATTGCTAGTCAATAATTATTCTTCATTGTCCCAAAGGGCAGAAAGGGCAGAAATCTGAAGAATGAGTTCCAGTTGCAGAAAAGCTTACTTTTGTTGAATTTATTTATCATTTATCAGTGAAAACTTAAAACAGAGAGACAAAATCAACTGTATTTTTAAATTTCGTTCAATAAGCCTTGGAATAGCAAGACATCTTTATAATACACAGGTAATGTTAATAAATCACTTTCTTCTTTTCCTTCTTCTTACCATCTGCCTGTAGGTAGTTGATTGGGTTCACAGTCAGAAAATTTACATGGGATTTCAGGAGATGGAAGATTTCATCTAGTTGTTCCCTGTTGCTATCACAATCAATAAAGATCTCAAATTCTGAATTTTGTCTTCTGGATTTTCGAGATTCAATGTGCACCAAATTCACGTGTTTTTCCTAAACAATAAGACCATTATAGTGGGATCATGAATATCATCTGAAAACAAATATCTAGGGTATACAGTCTTTCTTTAACATGCATTTAATCAAGCTTTACACAAATAAAATTATACTTTGAATTAATTCATAATGAATTTAAATTTATAGTCAAAACTATTTATGTTAACCATACTCATGTTCAGCCTTTTATTCTTCCTAGTTCATATGTAATTTTTTAAAAACTTCCCATTATATGGCTAAGTCACATAACAAATAATGTATAACAAATACATCCTTACCCCTTTCTATCTTCTTTCTCCTTCTCTTTAACATAATCATCAAGCCCAGAAAGAGAAATACCACTTCTATTTTTTGGGAAAACTGTGATCCAAACTAGATTTGGTCTGCTTGAATTTACTAATTATATATCTTTAAAAAGACATTGCTTTATGTTTATGCAACAAGGAATTGTGATTTATTTCCAATTAGAAGAATAAAGTTCCAGTCTACTCCTAGTAGAAATGAAATGGGGGAAGAGGTAGTAACCCATGTAAAAGAAAATAGTTTTACAACTGGTTTGTATACAATACAATTTTTTACTTTTATAGCCAGAGGCAGTGACAAAATGGAGAGGAGTCCAATCAGTCTTTCCAATGAAAAGAGCATTTCACTATCCTGATGCAAGTGTGCCTCTGTGGATCTATTTTATAACATCAATGTGCTATGGCATGATGCTGCATTCATTATTTTGACAATAGCAGAAGTCTTTCGACATCAGCTGTTCACAGCTGATCAGTTTTCCATTTTACACTGGCAAATTCTGCTCGCATTGAAAATTATAGTAGAAAGTTCAGGAAACTGAACTGTGACAAAAAACAAGCAAACCCCAAATCCCCCAGAGGTGGTATTCAGCAGGTTCTGAACAGTTCTGGAGAACCGGTAGCGAAAATTTTGAGTAGTTCGGAAAACCAGTAAATACTCCCTCTGACTGGCCCCGTCGCCATCTGCCTCCCGAGTCCCAGCTGATCTGGAGAGAATGGGGATTTTGCAGCATCCTTCCCCTGCCAAGCCCACTAAGCCATGCCCACTAAGCCATGTTATGCCCATAGAACCAGTAGTAAAAAAAATTGAATCCCACTACTGAAACACCCACACACACACAAAAAAAAGACTCTAGGATCATTTCCACAAAAGTTCATTCCCTGTTTTCCATCCTTGAGTCAAATTGGATTCCTGGTATAATACCCTTTGTTGCATTCTAGAGCAGAGGATTTCAGAATGTTTTGTGTGATCAGCTGATAGTGTGAAGCATCATATAAGGAGACCATGGAACATTTGGCAGAGTTGTTCTGCTATGCCATTTTTCCAATAGGACTGAAATACACACAGTTTTTACTCTGATCTCCATTGCTCAATTTTTTAGGAAATTCTTGTAGACTAGCCCTTTAGAGAAGACTCTGATATCTCATTCATTATTAAGCAGGCTGTTTATGATATGGAATGGTACTTAAACAGCTGGAATTTTTAAGGAACAAAGCAAAATCGAGAGTGTATTATGACATTCTCAAAGTTGTTCCCATCTACTGGAAATGCCCACACAATATATTTATTTGTTCAACTCGGTGGGTTTCATTTTTTTTTTTTACTACCAGTTCTCTTGTGTGCGCAAAAGTGTCCAGGTGGGTGGGTGGAGACTCCCACCTCCAGTACTACCGGTTCGCCCAATATGGGCCAAACCAGGAGCTGCCCACCTCTGGTTCAACTGTAGGCAAGAGTAACACCTTACCTGAAAGAGTTTTAAGGCTTTGACAAGTCCTCCAACTTCATTCTTTAAAGAGAAAATAATAGCAGCTCTGCTCCGTTCAGATGAATTGGTCTTGTTCTCTTTATTGTCTTCATTTGTAGTATAGTTTGGTTTGAAGATCTAAAATAAAAATTTGTGACCATCAGTGTTAAATAAGTCAGATCTATTTTTTAATTACTTAGAGTGACATCAAATTTGGACAATGCTCTATTTCAAGGATAAGTATTTTCCACTAGTTGAATCCAATGATATCTGTCAAAGGTTTTTTTTTAAGATGGAAAGTAATCTAATAGCTATAATTCTTGTAGCCATGTCTATTTCTTTTCAATAAATCTTGCTAAGGTCTGAGAACTTTTTCTTGGAAAAGAATTACTTTTGGTTTAGACAGATTTCAAGGAGCCTCACAATATAAATGGCCTCTTTTGATTTCCTTGGTGCATGACTCGTTATCATGGCTTTGTCACTGTTTTTGAACTGATAGTATTTTGAAGTAATCCCACATACATCAAAACAATAATAGATGCAAAGGTGGCACTTAAATGCTCAAATGCATTTCATACTTGCTTCATGTGTCAAGGCATATCATAGCTGCATATAGTAAAATTTTAAAAGTTTTAAACAGTTTTAAAAGTTTTGCACATTTTACTTAATATTTAAAACCAATTATACAGAATTCTATTTTTGGATTTTTTTTAAATTGAATATCCAAACATAACACATTAGATGCACTTAATCTAGGTTTCAGTAAGCATAAATTCACATACGATTCTGCAAAGTAACTTTAGCTGATCTCAGCGAACCTAATCCGGATTGGACCTAGTTAATTCTTGGAGGGGAGACCACCAGGAAATCTCAATCTATAGACTAAACTGGGAAGTCAGAAGAATAAATCATAGAAGATGGCAACAGCAAACCACTTCCATAATGTGGCTGAGGAAATTCCACGGATGTGTCTACTTGCTAAGTACCCTAACCCTAACCCTAAATTCTCTATGATGCTTGATAAAGAAACCTGTACAGCATGAAATAAAATGCCTGAAAAAAGTGCAAACTATTCCTAAGAAAATGAAATTTCTCCAGGGAATATCCTATAGTCTCATTAGTTATTAAGATTTTCTTTACCAAAATGACTTAAAATTATACCATCAATGGGTTTGTTTCATTTTCTGATTGCCAAGACTATCGTGGATGCTTTGGGTGTTATGTTTTTTGTCCTGTTGAATAGGATCTTTATTATTATTTTGTACTTCACCAATGCCACGTTTTTAAGGTTATTCTACCTTACACTCTTCTAAATGCTATATGTGGAAGTGGGAAGAGGAGAAACTAATAGAAAAAAAAACTAGCAACCTAAGCCACCTTAAAAATCAACAAGACTTTTGACTTTGTAAATTGAGTTCTTTAACATTTTGCCTCAAATATCAGTATTGATTTTCTATTCACCTATTTATCCACAACTCCTTTAATTGCTGTAAAAGCAACCAGTTTGATGTAGTTTATAAAATCTAGTACCTAAGAAAGCAGATTAAGTTCTCACAAGAAAATCTTCAAACATCATCATCATCAATTCCCAGCAATATATTTGCTATAAAAAAAAAGAGTTAGAATTCTTTCTGATAGTTCAGCCCAAGTTGAGGTCTCAGCCTCCAGTAGAAATCCCATTATTTTTCAATCACTATGACCAATAACCATGACACCTGAGGTAATATCCAAGTCATAGTCATGTTCATTTGGATGTGACACCAGGCTGAGGAGGCTGAATGACAACATTCAACAGCAGAGAGAAGCCCAGAAGAGCTTTCCTTATGCACAAGTCAAAGCTTCCTGTATGGTGCTATTACATTCACTCTATCCTCTGTTATCGATCCTATAGCACTAAGGCACTTCTATCTATCTATGCCCTTCCTTTCTTTTCTTTCCGCACCCAGGCCTCTCTCGTGTTATCTGTTTCCTAATTCTTTCACAATCCCAAGAACAGTTCCATAATTGCTAGAAGCATTTTGTTTCTTGATCATGAGTGCAGAAAAAAAGATAATGAATGCAAAATTTGAATTTATTTGTTTGAAGAATTGTTACCTCACTTGTCAACCACAAAGCCCCCATCACAAATTATAAGAGATTCCATTTGGTCAAACTTAGCACCTAAATAATTCATCTCAACCAAAGAGAAATTGGGAAAGGAACTAGATTTTGGTTGCTGAATATTTAGGCATGGAAAACTGAAGATTTTTTTTCCCGACTGACTTAAATTTTATAATTTTTCTACACCACTGGAAAAAATGTTTTGTGGCTGGCCATTGTTTTATATGAATCTCTGTGTTATGCTGAGCTTTTCAGTTTCTCACTGTATTCACAGCATTTTTCAAATAAAAGGTCCCATTAAGTATTACCAGCCATATATGTTTATTGTGGGGGGGGGGACTATGCTCTCTGGAAGCTTTTGCCCAATTCTATCAGTGCTACACTGTAATTCTTCAACTTTATTACTCGGAAAGAATAAGAATGCTTAGAATAAGTTTTGCAGCTGATGACATTTTTCTATAGTTTTTTATGGTGTACCTCTTTAAATCACAAAAGTAGAAAAATATAAGAAATATGATAAATCAGGAATTGAAGTCCCATAGTCTAAATCTAGAAAATGCCCCAGGAAAATGCTGTAGTAGTCAACCTTGATGCATAGACCATTATAGAAAAAGGCACAAATCAAAATCTTGTCTGCCAAAAATGCAGCCTTCATTTTCCAATCTGGACCTTCTTGCCACCATTTGTTGACAGTTAATACACATTGATGCTCATGAGTAAACTTCATATTTAATAGACAAAAAAGAGGTAGGTGAACCAATCTAGAAGGTCTTAGGAATGTGTGCGCTATTTAACATTTAGTATTACTAAAATATGAACAGGAGTAGCAGAAACGTACTGCCAGCAAAAGTGAGAGGTACCAAATATATAGCCAAAGCGTATATGGAATCTAAGTAGAACAAGAAGCAATGGATGAAAATTAATGAAGGAGAGAAGCAACTTAGAATTGAAGAGACATTTCCTGACAGTTAGAACAATTAATCAGTGGAACAGCTTGCCTTCAGAAGTTGTGAATGCTCCAACATTCACAAAGATGTTGGATAATCATTTGTCTGAATTGGTGTAGGGTTTCCCGCCTAAGCAGGTAGAAGACCTCCAAAGTTCCTTCCAACTCTGTTGTTCTAAGTTAAAGACTACACTCAGCAGTCTTTTTTTGTAAACAGTCTACAACATGAGCATGCTCGTGGATCGCTATGCAAAGAAGACTTTCTAATTTACTGGACTGCTATAAATGAACAATACAAGAGGACAAACACAAATGCAGTTTTTGACCTTAATGCATAGAATGGCTACCACAACATAGAGCTAAGAATACCAAGTGGACAGCCTACTTTTCTAGTTGGCTGCTGGCATCTGGGTGGCACTTCAAGAAGAGTGCTGGGTTAACTAGCCTCTTAGCAGTATCCTACTTCTTCCTATAATTTATGGTCAGTCAATCCCTTCCCAAAGAGCATTTGGGGTAGGAAATTATTCTGGTTACCTAGAATCCGTGCAGAATTTACAGAACCATGTCTGTCTCACTGTTTATTTCCCACTGAAGGATGCAAGACAAAATAAGTGCATGCAACTTTTCCCAAGGCATGCTAACAAAAAAAAGGCAAGCTAGGAAACAGGCAATGGGAGACAACCGTACTTAAATAAAAGCCTGTCAATTCTCCCGTTATTTCATTCAAGTTCAATTGCCTTGTGCACTTTTGAACAGCAGGGCTATAAAGCAGAAATAACCAAGATCTTTATCTGAGTAATTTTGAAGTCCTCGCCACATTTTTTTTAAACCATCATAAGAATTGCCAATTCACAAGGGAGGCTCTCTCCTCTTCCTAATCTCCCCACAAATCTCCTGTTTGATTCAACCAGACAACCAACTGTAACAGGAGTTCCTGCAAAGAACCGACTCTGGTGCAGAGGCATCCTGCTCTTCTATAATACAGACAGATATAGAACTGAAGCCCCCCAAAAACCTATCTAATCCCAAGGCATTTCTTATTTGAAGCATAGATGCAGAAAAAGCACCAAGCAACAGCATCATCAGGTGTGTGAAAGGTTCATGGGAACAGTAGGAAACAGAAAATGCTCACAAAGAAAGGGAAAGTGTGAGATTCTTTAAAGTGTGGCATTCCAAAGCACGTTTTTGTTCTAGCAACCCCTTATTTGTAAAAGGGAAAGAAGAAGAAAAAAAGTACCAAAGAAGAAAAATGTCTATGGAGATTCTCAGTCATCCAGGTCAGGGTTGTTTTTTCCAGAGGCAATTGGACTTTCTAGGAAGGTTTTTTTTTTTTTTTTTTTTGAAGACGTTTTGCTTCTCATCCAAGAAGCTTCTTCAGCTCTTCAGCTTCTCGGATGAGGAGCAAAACGTCTTCAAAGAAGAGGAGGAGGAGGAGGAGGAGGAGGAGGAGGAGGAGGAGGAGGAGGAGGAGGAGGAGGAGGAAGAAGAAGAAGAAGAAGAAGAAGAAGAAGAAGAAGAAGAAGAAGAAGAAGAAGAAGAAGAAGAAAGCCAAAGCGCCAGAAAGAAGGAGAAGAAGTGGAAAGCCGCTTTCCCAACGGAGAAGGAGAAGGACCTACCCCATTCAGAACCGGGGGAGATAAAAGATCGCTGAGCTGATTCTCCTCCAAGTTGGAGCTCACGGAGTCGAAGGACCGACCTCGCCGCGGCAGCTCGATTCTGTTGTTGGAGTACATGCTGAAGGCGAGCGAACCTCACTCGACGGCAAGAGCAACAGGTGGCCGCGCCGTCCACCTGACCACTTCTGCTGCTTCTCTCGCTGCTGCTGGGCTATTTATGGGGCAGGAGCAAGGCGGAGGGGGCCCGGGGCAAGGCTCCGATCTCTCGCCAAGCGAACCGGCGCAGGGCGGGGCAATAGCGACGCCCCTCTCCTCTTCACGTGAACGTAAAGGAGGGCATCGTGCGCAAGGGAAGAGGGGCTGCCCCAGTCCTGGCGCTTAAGACTTTGCCCTACTGAAATCTGCCCGTCCAGGACGAAGCCTACGGCTGTTCCCTTCAATCCCTCGCCCCTATCCAAGAAGGCGTGATGAATTCTCTTCTTGAGCTGGTTGAATTTCTTGAACTGCCACCTTTTCTTTTCTGCCTTGTTGGGGCTCAAGGGCTGAGCAAGTATGCGCCAGGCAGGAATTCCATTGGGGTGACTTCTCACAAGTGGTACCAAGGTTGCTCTACAGGGGAACTCTGCCTTGAAAGGTAGGGAACACACACACACACACACACACACACAGGCACACACACATCAGTTTGTTCTGTCATGAATAGTGAACAAGCTTGGTATGGGAGTTAAATGTTGGACCAGATCAAATTCATTTCTCCCATGGAAGTTTAGAGGATGGTTTAGCCATTCAATTGTGTCCAATTCTCAGAAACTTCCTACAAGGGTCCATGCAGTTTTCTTAGCACAGTTTTTCAGAATTGATTTTATCTTGTCTCTTCTAGAGGGCTGAGACAGAGTGACTGACCCAAGGTGACCCAGCTAGCTTTCTGCCTAAGCTGGGACTAGAACTCCCTATCTCCCTCTTTCTCGGCAGAGTGATGCTTTAGTCACTGCATCTGATGCCTTAATCACTATAGCAAACTGCCACTTAGTACATCTACTTTATCCCAGTTATCTACTCCATTCAGCTGTTCTGGGGTAAACATAGATATTGGAAGACAGAGAGCTCAGTATACTATCCTGAGTACCTGGAAGAAAGACAGACTAAATGTAACAATAAAACAAATTAGTATCTACTATTCTCACAGGAGCACATTTGGATGGATTTGGGTTTAAATCTATGGAACCACTCAGCCAAGTAACTAAAAAATGATGACTGGGGATTGCTTGGTAAACCATCTCTGGGTTGAGTTCCAGGATGTTGCCTCTGGGGATGTGGACAAGGCCATTCGAGCTGTAAGCGCCTCCACCTGTATTCTGGACCCGTGTCCCTCCTGGCTGGTTGCCAACAGCAGTGAGGTGACACATGGCTGGATCCAGGCGGTCGTGACCGCCTCCCTTCGGGAGGGGCACTTCCCCGCCGCACTTAAAACGGCGGTGGTGAGACCCCTCCTGAAGAAACCATCCTTGGATCCAGCCATCTTAAACAACTATCGTCCTGTCTCCAACCTCCCCTTTATCGGGAAGGTTGTTGAGAAGGTGGTGGCCTTCCAGCTTCAACGGGCCTTGGAGGAAGCTAGTTATCTTGACCCCTTCCAGTCCGGCTTCAGACCTGGTTACAGCACAGAAACCGCTTTGGTCGCATTGACCGATGATCTCTGGAGGGCCAGAGATGGAGGCCATGCGTCCATCCTGGTTCTCCTTGACCTCTCAGCGGCTTTCGATACCATCGACCATGGTATCCTTCTGCGACGACTGCGGGAGGTGGGGGTGGGAGGCACTGTTTTGCAGTGGTTCTCCTCCTACCTCTCGGACAGGTCACAGTCGGTGTTGGTTGGGGGGCAGAGATCGTCCCTGAGGCCCCTAACATACGGGGTGCCGCAGGGTTCGGTCTTATCCCCCCTACTATTTAACATATACATGAAACCGCTGGGCGAGATCATTCGGAGGCACGGGATGAAATACCATCAGTACGTGGACGATACGCAACTGTATCTGTCCGCCCCGTGCCAACTCAATGAAGCGGTGGACGTGATGAACCAGGGTCTTGAGGCCGTTAAGAACTGGATGAGCGCTAACAAACTGGTACTCAACCCGGACAAGACCGAGTGGCTGTTGTGTTTCCCTCCCAACAATTTGGCTGATATTCCAACACTCAGGCTGGGGGGTCAAATTTTATACCCCTCAGATAGGGTCCGTAACTTAGGAGTCCTCCTGGATTCACAGCTGGCTTTTGACCATCAGTTGTCGGCTGTGACCAGGGGGGCATTTGCCCAGGTTCGCCTGGTCCGTCAGTTACGGCCCTACCTGAACCGGGAGGCGCTCGCAACAGTCACTCGGGCCCTTGTGATCTCTAGGCTGGAATACTGCAATGGGCTCTACATGGGGTTACCCTTGAAGTGCATCCGGCGACTGCAGTTAGTCCAGAATGCAGCCGCGCGAGTGATAGTGGGCGCACCGCGGTTAGCCCACATTACACCTATCCTCCGCGAGCTGCACTGGCTACCTGTTGATCTCCAGGTGCGCTTCAGGGTACTGATGACCACCTTTAAAGCACTCCATGGTAGTGGATCTGGGTACTTGAGAGACCGCCTTCTGCCGATTACCTCCCTTCGACCGATTAGATCGCACAGACTGGGCCTCCTCCGAATCCCATCCGCCAGTCAATGTCGACTGGTGACTACACGGAGGAGAGCCTTTTCTGTTGCAGCTCCGACCCTGTGGAACGATCTCCCCGTTGAGATTCGTACCCTCACCACCATCCAGACCTTCCGCGCAGCCCTTAAGATCTGGCTCTCCCAGCAGGCCTGGGGATAGGTTCCCAATTTACCCGCCCGAGTGTTGACTGTGGAATGCAAGTTGTGTCTTATTATTTTATTTTGGTCACTTATTGTTTGTTTTTTGGTACTGCACTCCCTTCCCTGTGATTGTAAGCCGCCCTGAGTCCCCTCAGGGAGAAGGGCGGCCTATAAATCTTAATAAAATGACTAAAAAAAAAATGACTTATCTAAGCAACCCACTGAAAACCAGACATGACACAGAAACCTTTCTTATGTCTCCATCCCATAATAATAATAATTGATTCCACCTTCTTTCCCTCAGTTCTCCTGTAAAGGTGATCATATGGATGAGTCAAAACCTGAAAGCCAAAAATATAATTTCAGCTCAGCTACTTGGAGAACAGGATGTTCTCCACATCTTGCATTAGAAAATGCACTCACTGAAATAGAACTCAGGTGATCCTTGAACCACATCTGAACTCCCTGACAGGATGCAAAGATGCAGAAGCACTTACATACACTGAAATCACCTGGAATGCGAATTTATTGTTCCCTGCACATGAAGAAATTGCTTTATGAAATCCATTTGTATTCTCTTCTCTAGAAAATATGATTTTTCCTCACAGATGGAAAAAAAGGGAAGGAGGAAAGGAGGATGGGAGAGAGGAAGGAAGGAAGGAAGGAAGGAAGGAAGGAAGGATCGCATATCATTTTTTGTTGTAGGATCAATACACTTGCACATTGTTGTTCTTATTTAATCATAAGCCAGCCAGCCAGCCTGCCAGCCAGCCTGTCTGCCTTCCTACCCACCCATCCGCCTCCCTTCCACCTGCCTGCCTGCCTGCCTGCCTGCCTGCCTGCCTACCAATAGAGCACAGGTTCGATTCCCAATATAGGGTATGGCTAGCTGATGAGAGCTAAATAGCTTGAAATAGATCTATACTAGTCTCCCTTTATTTATTTATCAGCATAAATATAACATACATACATACATACATACATACATACATACATCATACATATACACACACACACACACACACACACACATATACATACATACATATGCATACACACACACATACACACACACACAGAGTGGTTTGGTTGGATCACCATTATCATATTCTCAGTCATCCCAGTGGCTGGACAATTTCACCACCTCAAGTGACAGAGCAAAATTAGAAGCTGCAGAGAAGTGCTTCTATTGCTTCTACATGCCCCATGTTCACTCAGTGTCAAAGCCTGCTTTATAGTGGCCCTCATTCCTCTCAGGAAGACATAAATGTGTTCCCTGCTTACCACAGCATTGTCATGTGGACAAATTGGGGACTCCTCAAAGGAGAAATGGGGCAGAAAGAACAGAAAAATGCCAATCAGCTGTTTTCTCCATCTTTCTCTTTTGTAGTTCTCCTTTCTTTAGAAGGAAGATTAGCATGAAAATCAGTTTCCAATTGAAAATTGCCAATTGTTATTTTAAGATATTGAAAGGAGAAATTAGAGCCTGAAATTACCTGTCAAGTGGTCCCCCTCCCAAATTAGAGCAGCAATGTGCCTAGTCTGAAATTGTGTTCTGGTTCAAAATTCAGGCATCCTTGAGTACTCATTGAAATATGTAAAATAGAATAAAATGACAATTATATTGTATATTAAATTATATTGTATCTTATCCTATAACTATTGTATTTTACCCTGCTCTTATTTTAAATTGTTTGTATAGGATTCTATTGGTGATATGTGTTTGAACCTTGTGCTTCCAGGGGCCAGGGGTGAAATTCAGCAGGTTCTGAGAGGTTCTGAAGAACCAGTAGCGGAAATTTTGAATAGTCCGGAGAACCAGCAAATACCACCTCTGGCTGGCCCCAGAGCGGGGTGGGAATGGGGATTTTGCAGTATCCTTCCCTGGAGTGGGGAGGGGATGGAGATGTTGCAGTATCTTTTCCCCTGCCACACCCACCAAGCCACGCCCACAGAACCAGTAGGAAAAAAAATTGAATTTCACCACTGCTATAGGCTAATCAATAAAGCTACAATAATAATAATAATACTCATTGAAAACTTTATTCCTTCAGGGGATGCATACAGATAGCCTCAACCATTATAGCATTAGAACCATTATAGCCTTATAACCATTCATTTAGCGACTAAAGTTACAATGGCACCAAAAAAAGTGAGTTTTGACTGTTTTTCACATGGCCATTGCAGCATCCCCAAAATTTGGCTCATGTTTATGTCAGTATTCCAGGTCACATGATCTTCTTTTGTGACCTTCTGACAAGCAAAGTCAATGGGGAAACCAGATTCACTTAACAACTGTGTTACTAACTTAACAACTGCAGCCATTCACTTAATAACTGTGGCAAGAGAGGTCATAAAATGGGGCAAAATTCTCCTAACAACTGTCTCATTTAGCAACAGAAAGTTTGGGCTCAATTGTGATTGTAAGTCAAGGACTACCTATAATCACTTCTGGGAGAAGTGAAATCAGCATTTGTGATCTAGAATAAAGCATCAGATTTTAATAGTTTGTATGGGTGGAAGATAGGAACCCCTTTCCCAGGATGACTTGAGTTATTTAGTTATTACAAGTATTTCTCAATTTACAATTGGTCATTTAATGGCCATTCCAAGTTACAATGGCCTTGGAAAGAGGTGTGTAGCTCATAAAACACTCAGCCATTATGAAATATCTGCCTTATGACTGATTTCCAACTGTCCCATTACCATTTGCATTTTTTTCTGCTGGCTTCCCCAGAAAGTCAGTGTCTCTGCTTGCCAAGTTGATGCCCCCCCTGGCTCCGGGGGATGGCTGAAAGAGCCTACCAGAGGAGAAACAAAGTTAAAATCCAAAGATCCATTCCTGCAGCCCACTGGAGCAGTTGTTTCCACACCTGATGGGAAAATAAACTTGCCAGGCAGCTCTTTCTCTCCATCTGCTTTATGACCTGAGAGACAGAGGTGGGTTCCTACCAGTTCGCACCTATTCGGTAGAACCGGTTCGTCAAATCTACCAAACCAGTTAGAAGAGGTTCTACCAGTGGACACGGAAAGCAGGCCGCACCTACAGAAGAAGTTCCAAAAATTTTTGAAACCCACCACTGGTCCTTGGATATGATTATTCTACACTATCATGCTCATATTTATAAAACTCAGTGCCTCTGTGAAAGGTAAGGATGACTACTGCGTTTGTGGTGCAATCAGAACATTCCGTGTGTTGAAGTTGTTTTAACGCAAACCAAAGATGCCTTTTAAAAAACAAGTTTACATCATATTCTTATGCATGCCAGTGCTGTGTGTGAGGTAATTTAAGGTGGTTCTGACAAGTGTTGTCGGCATCTTCATATCCAGTCACATGGGCGGCAAGTCACTCCCATCCAGTCACATGGGTGGCAAGCCATTCCCACAAAGGAGGCCACACCCACAGAGTAGGTTCGAACAATTTTTGAAACCCACCTCTGCTGAGAGATCACATAGCAGCCACAACTGGAAGTGCCAGGATTGTGATAGTAGAACAAACAGTCATGTAAGCATCTCGCTTAATGACCACTTTTCTCAATGGCTAAGATTCCAGTCCCCAATTGTGCTCATAAGTTGAAGACTACCTGTAACTACAAGTAGTAAATAGTTCACCTACAAACCTGGCCCAGGAACAGGTTTTGATGAACGTGTCATAATCATCTTCATCGGGTTATTTGAAAGTCTGTAAGAAGACACACAATTTATAGATCATCTATTTTAATAATCTAAAAGGTTTTCACATTAGAAACTGGGGAGGCAAGATGAAAAGATAGAGACAGAGATGTTTGTAGTAGATGAAGGCATCACAGCTATTCCTGTGCAAACAGAAAGAGAGACGACGTTAGTGTTAGAAGGAGCTGTTCTTTTTTTCTGGGTTCTGAAATTGTTTCTCAGTCATCATTGATTGCAATCAACCTAATCAGTGCTCTGAGCAAACTTCAGTTTATATATTATGAGATCACTGTACTAATAATATAAAGTAATGAATCTGTGGAAAGTAATTTATTCTATCAGTAAATGTTTTGTGTGTACAAAAGTCATTACTCTGCATCCCAGCTCTATTCTCCCTTTGCGTGATTTGCTGCCATTTTCTTTAAATATTAATTTTGCTTCCCTTTCCTTTAAATATGGCTATGTCAACAGTGGGAAAATAAGGCTCAATCAGATGCAATGTTTGCTCGTTGATATGAAAATGAAGAGCAAACTAGTTACCGATTACAGCAAACAACTATAATCCCAAGAGCATATCCTGCCACGTAGAATTTTCTGCCACTCACTTTGAAGCTAATGGGTTGGCCAGTTGGCTAAACAAAACAGTAGACTCCTGTGGTTTGTTGTTTCCCAGATGTTTAAGACTTCAATTCCCATATTCCCCAGCCAGAAGCCATGATATCTTAGAATTGAAATCCAACACACCTGAATACCGGTAGTACTGGACTGAGAAAAAAATATGAGATGAGATATGTCCTTTTAGAATAGAATAGAATAGAATATACTTTATTTGTATGCCGCCCTTTTCCCTGAGGGGACTCAGGACGGCTCACAATTCAGGGGGAGGGAAGGACAAAACAAGTTACACACATGAAGACAGTACATCGTTAAAAGCGCAACAATCATACTATTCGGGTGGGGTTGAAGTCTTTAGCCCCAGGCCTGTTGGGACAGCCAGGTTTTAAGGGCTATGCAGAAGGTCCGGAGGGTGGTGAGGGTACGAATCTCCACGGGGAGTTCGTTCCATAGGGTCGGAGCAGCCACCGAGAAGGCTCTCCTCCGGGTAGTTGCCAGTCGGCATTGACCGGCTGATGGAATTCGGAGGAGGCCTAATCTATGGGATCTTATTGGCCTAGTGGAGGTAATTGGCAGTAGGCGGTCTCTCAAGTACCCAGAGAGAATCAAATTAATACAGCTAAAAAGTAGTCCATGTAAGCATTTTGGATCACTAAATAAATATTAGCCATGCATGAGGGAAGATTATGAAGGAAAGAGAATTTCAAGCCCTTAGTGTAATGCTGAAAAATTATATTGCCCAGAAGCATGAACATGTAATATACATTGTTGTTGTTAAGATTTATATAGCATTTGATTCAAAATGGGTCTTGGGCAGTTCACAAGTAAAAACATTAAAAAAAACAAGGAAAAATACAAGAACTGACAAATTGTAAAACAGGTGGAAACAGTAACAAAAAAATCCACGAGAGCCTTCACTCCCTCATGTAAAGAATCAGGTCTTCAAGGTCCTTTGGAACACCATTCTTATGGGAGTCACCTGGGGAAGGTACCTCACCCCAGGTGGTAAGTGCTGCTATGAACAGGTGTGCTTCTGAGTTCCTGATAGATGACATTGCTTGATTGAAGGTATCCAGAACATGCCAACCCTGCAGTTTGAATTGAGTCCAGTCCACCCACATATGGTTAAAAAAAATCCCATTGAGTTCATGAGATTTTTTTTAAAGCTATCAAATGGAATGGTATTTTGAAACACAGTTTGGCTCTCAACTAGTGGAGACCATTGCACAAAGACTGAAAATTGCTTTTAAAATTGAGTTTTGCAAGTGCTGAGAGATAATGCAAGGCCTTGTTAGAACTTATATTTTTAAAACTATAATAATATTCATTCAAATTACACCTGATTTTTAAAAAAAGATAATTTTAAATAAAATTTGAAGACACCATTTTTTAATTAATTTTTTGTACCACCCATCTTGTCTGGAGACATTTAGAAGCAACAATCAATCAACAGAAAGCAGGAAAAAAATATGAAATTCAGGAAAACAAAACCACCTAATGGGAAAGCATCATATTGATACCCATCAGAAAAGAAAGGAAGGAGACGCTAGTTATTGTCTCTTGAGCAATGTACTTCTCTACTTAATTGATCTCCCAAAATTAGAGCTTTCCCCTCAGCTAGTAATTTCTATTCTGTGTATAAATTCATTTCATCCCCTGCATTTTTATAAAGCCACGTCCACTACTGTTGTAGACCATTAGCCTTGAGAATCCCCACCCTAATACAGTCTTTCAAGAATCTGGGTCAGCTACCTGATCCCTCTGATGGAAAATATTTTTTTTACATGTGTGCCAGTTGGAAAACAAAGGATTTTGTCATAGCCCACTAACACCCTTCCTGAGGCACATCAGTAGCTTCGCTTCTAATTACATTAGCCTTGATACTTTCATGTGAAAAGCCTCCTTTCTTATCTCCTTATCCAAATTTGTCATAATTTAGCTGCAGAAGGAATATCATTGCTGACCATTGATCCATGGAAAGACCTTGATAGCCTAGAGTTTATTAAGCAAAGCTCATTTATACAACACAACACTTTAGCCATTTCTACATTCAAAGGTTTCTGCACTTGGTTATCAGTAAACCAATAGCAATTTTTAGTAAGTTGGAAAATAAACTGCAATTAGGTTTTAGAAAACTGCCCTGGCTCATGTAGGGCAGTATTGCTAACTGTGACAGCCAGTCTCAAATAGCAGTTTCACCTATAATGTAATCTTTGATCCATTCAATGACAAAGATTTACTCCAAGACCTCCAGCATACAACGCATGTATTCTAACCCATTGAACTCATGACTTCTTCTGAAATTACATTTAAATCAAATTTAAAATGTATATGGTTTAGGAGCATTGTACAGCAAGCAAGTCCTCATTCCAATTTCCATTTTCCATATCATTCTCTCGAGTGTCAGTCAACCATAGAATAGATGCTACATGTTGGCAGTGCCTTCTATGTCACATCCATGCTGAATTCCAACATCAGGTTACAATAAATATAGATTTGTATAATTTGTGTATATTCTTGAGATATTCAATAACCCCTGTTTTGCCCTGGTTCTTAGACAGATGGAACCTCTTCCAAGTAATTCCTTTGTACATTCATTTATAAAATTGCAAGTGCAAACAACACATTTAGCATAGCAGATAGCCTGGCCCAGAAATGATCTTTGTAACTCTAATCAGTTACAATGTCAGATCGCAGAGTATTGAAGGAGCTTATAAGTATAATAAAAACAATAAATAAAACATTGTTGCAATCAATCAAATGTATGCAGGCATATAGGAACAATACAACTCTATGTTTGTCAGATTGTAGCTTTTTCCAAAGGCTTCCACAGTTCACACCTTTTCGTAACCTAAGAGTCTCATTTAGCATTCTGAGTGTCATATTCATGGACAGTTGAAGAAAGAATACATCTCACTGAATCTCACATCCATTTCGTTTAATTTAAATGCAGTTTCTGTCAGATAATACTCTCCAGCTCCACATAATTCTTGTTTTGTCTCATTAGGAATTCAAATTGGACAATAACTATAACTGTCACTGGGCTAAGATCAGAGATTGCTTAGAATCTGAGTTTTAAAAGCAGGGAATGGTAATAGAAAACCTTGTAAGAAACTTTAACAAATACAATAAACATTAAACATTTTGTTTAGGAAAATGAGCTTTAAGAAAGTCAGTTTCAAATCATTCCTGAGGGACTTCAAGTGTTAGCTTGAAGAGCTTGGGAGCCGAGATGGCGCAGTGGTTAGGGTGCAGTACTGCAGGCCACTTCAGCTGACTGTTATCTGCAGTTCAGCGGTTCTAATCTCACCGGCTCAAGGCTGACTCAGCCTTCCATCCTTCCGAGGTGGGTGAAATGAGGATCCAGACTGTGGGGGTGATATGCTGACTCTGTAAACCGCTTAGAGAGGGCTGAAAGCCCTATGAAGCGGTATATAAGTCTAACTGCTATTGCTATTGCTATTAGCTCCTCACCAAATCTAAACTAAGGCAGTCAATGTACAGGTAGTCCTCAACTTGCAACAGTTTGTTTAGTGACTGTTCAAAGTTACAGCACTGAAAAAGTGACTTATGACTGGTTTTTCACACTTACCACCATTGTAGTGTCCCTGAAATCATGTGATCAAAATTCAAACACTTGGCAAGTGGTTCATATTTATGATGGTTTCAGTGTCCTAGGGTCATGTGATCACCTTTTGCAACTTTCTGACAAGCAAAGTCAGTGGTGAAGTCAGATTCACTTATCAACTGTGTCACTAACTTAACAATTACAGTGATTCACTTAACAACTGGAGCAAGAAAGATCGTAAATTAGGACAGAATTAACTTAACAAATGTCTCAACAACAGAAATTTGGGGCTCAGTTGTAGTCATAAATCAAGAACTACCTGTATCCAAAATCAAAATTTAATATAGACTGTTGGGGAAAAAATGTTACAAATACTTCTAGTAACCATCATGTTGCTAGTTCATTCATGCAGTATTTTCAGTAATGCAGTTCCAAATATATTAAATGAGAGAAGGAAAATAAATATAAAGCAGATAACAAACTATCTTCTGAATGTAATTATCAGAGTGAATACTGCTGTATGCCCTAACATACCCTATTTTCATCTCCTCCATCCCTCAGAAAACAGGATCAAACTTTAAGCAGAAGACAATATGTCAGTCATATTGTCTGCCACTGCCACAGACAATTTTAGCTCTCAGGAAATGGGCTCTGTATTTCATTTAACCATTTTATATAAGTTTATCTTTCATAATAGCATTTATTTTGAGTAATTGTTCTTACAATAACATTTTTTATTATATTGCAAACTGAGCTAATAATGATTTCTTTTGCCTTTGTAATATTTTACCAAGCTTTTGTAACTTCATTTTTGTTCTCTTTGGAATGAATTTAAGAACCTGCTGTAAATACTGGATTATAACAATCCAGTTGATTCTGAATCTTGTTAAATACATCGAGATAAGTGAGTCCAGGATTAAAGACTAAAGGTGATCATGTGTGGCCTACCTGCATGCAATGTATTTTGAAGCTGGACTCTTTGGTTACCCTAACCCATTAATTTCAATTAAAAACAAGGCACCTTGGGACTTTCTCTCTCAAACTACATTGAAGCTGGTGGAGCTTTTCCCTTGATACAACTTGAGGTTCTGTCAAGGCTAAAGTAGAGATGCAGTTCAGCACTAAATGTGCTGCCTTTCCCTGCTCCTCCCCTCGCCCCCAATTAATCATCTCTTCAGTGGAAGATAAGATTAATCACCTGCCAGCTATAATAAAGAAGGAGGATAATCAGATAGCTGTAAAATCTTCCTAAGCCTCTCAAGGTTATTTGTGTTGCATAAGCTTTATTTCATTTTCAAAAGAAGCCACTTTGTGGCATCCTTCATTTTATTAATATAGTATTTTGTGGTTTAAAAAGTATTTTTGTTTATAAATTTCCAAGCTACCTATGGAAAACTTTATTCCAAATGTTTTTCTTCACCCATAAATATATTCTGTCAGAAGAGAGCAGGCTTTGGGTGTTGTTTTGATCCCTCACTTTGCACATATAGTACTCATCTTTTTCAGCCTAGAGGAGTGGCATATGAGTAACTGAAGATGTAATCAGGTGAGAAAAGGCACAAAAGACCTTTTCTCTTGCACAACTGGCTTTGAATTCATCCTTTCACTAAGACCAGATTTCTCAATATGTTAAAGATAAACAAACGTAAGGAATAAATGGCAATCCTAAGCAATTTTTTCTCAAATAGCAATAGCACCTAGACTTATAAATTCTTCATAGTGCTTTTACAGCCCTCTCTAAGTGGTTTACAGAGTCAGCCTATTGCCCCCAACAATCTGGATCCTCATTTTACCCACTTCAGAAGGATGGAAGTCTGAGTCAACCTTGAGCCGGGAGATTTGAATTGCTGAACTGCAGCTAGCAGTCAGCTGAAATAGCCTGCAGTGCTGCACTCTAACCACTGCGCCACCGCAGCTCAGTCCCAATGAGTTTAGGAAGGGTTAATCCAAGTGTAATGTACTTTTAACATTCCTCTAGATTGTACTACTTCCCACTTTACAAGTTCTTCTATGAAAGAAGTGCATTTTGCTCCTTGGTTATGTATATGTATATGTATTTTATGTCTATGGGAAACCTGGATGCAAAATGAAACAATTACATATATTTGAGTTTAAAGTTTATAAGTAAGAATAGCATCTTTTGAATTTGGAAAGCAAGGCATGAAGAGAGAACAACAAGACAGAACAGGCACTTAGAAGAAGTGATGTTGCCATACCAGTTCATGATTTTTTTTTCCAGTTCCACACTGATTTTGACATATATAAAATCATTTATCTTTGGAAAGCAGAAGTGTATACTGATCAGATGTGAATACAATGTAAAAGATAGATAGATTATTCAAAATAGTGTAAAAGTTTATTGCACATAAGGTGTCAGGATAGAGTTCCCTTCCTCAACAAAAAGGAGAGATCAAAAAGAGAATTAAATGTGTAAAATTAAATGAAGCAGTCAGGTGGGAAGACAAACAGAAACTGGTTTTAAGTCCTGGCAGTGGAAATGTAATAAAACAGAAGCAAAAATAAAATGGTTCTGTATTTCCTCAAAATGAGCAAAATTGGCACAAAACTGTGGTCTGATAAAAGACATCATTTCATCAGAGTTTATTTCACAGATGAAGCAGAAGTGAATGTAGTGAAGTGAAGCCAAAATGTAACTAAGACATATTTTAAAAAGCAAAAAACAAGCGATTGTATGTATAGGAACAGAAATTACTGGTCACCCATATGCATCTTTGTAATTTCAATTTTAAAAATACACTCAGTTGCAGGCAGGAAGAGATTAGAATGCATAAGTTAGGTAAATGGGGAAATCATTGCATTCTTGGTGGGATAAAACCTAATTCCATGGAAATGAAATGGATTATTCATAGTTAATAATGATAGACTGATAATAACCGGTCTTGTCAATCAAAGAAGAGAGACATAATATAAACCAAGAAAAGCATATCTACTCATAGCCTAATCATTGTTTGCACATTTGCCTTTGCAACTGTTTGAAGAAGTAATTCTGACCTTTTCGTGTGAAATAAAACAATCATTTGTTCAGAAATCAAATACCATTGGCACTGATGAGTGAAGGAACTACTCCGAGCAAACAAGCACGTAGTCTATTTAATCACTAGCCAAGTTGCATGTTTTCCAAAGTGAAACAAAGGATTGGATGTGATGTGTGTTTATTTAAAAAAAAAAAAACCTCCATTGCTCCAAAGCGGAAAATAGTGGAAGGTGACCTAAGAGATAAATAGAATTTATGTAGCATCTGAACACAGTTCTATTATTTCTCCCCACCCACTTCCTACAACAATTGGCATCCAAATATATTAAGCACTCTATTGGGTTCTTGGTGCTCTCTGAAGAAGGTGTTTGCACTGATGATGTTATGTAGTTTGGTAATAAAACATCTGCAAGACAACCAGCAAGCTCAGAGAGCACTAAGAACCCCACAGGTCAACCCTGACTTACAAATATTCTATTCTATCAATAAAGCACTCCTTTTGTTGGAATTGATTCCATTTATCTGTCAAGACCATGGTAATTCACAAAAACGTATATGCTATGAAAAGTCTTTCTTAGTTTTTATTCCACTAGTTTGCCCAAGGATGTTGTTTGACTGAAACAATTTCCAGACACAAATGGGATGGAGGTAATTTGTCCCCACCCCCAACACCTCCATAACATATATGTAGGGTTAGTTTGGAATCTGCAGGGGGAAAAGATAAGAAAAAGTCTCTTTGGGTGGACCTAGAATCTGGCTGCTTTATTTGCCTCATGCCTCATTCTGTTCTCACTTTGATTCAGTGCTTCTTCCTAGAAATGTCAAGAAGCAAGAGAAAGATGAATGAAAATCTTTTGAGGTGAGCACCTGCAGAACATGATAACATTATATCAACATAGAATAGAATAGAATAGAATAGAATAGCACAGTTGGGAGAGATCTTGGAGGTCTTCTAGTCCAACTCTCTGCTTAGGCAAGAAACCCTACACCATTTCAGACAAATGGTTATCTGACATCTTTTTTAAAACTTCCAGTGTTGCAGCATTCACAACTTCTGGAGGCAAGCTGTTCCACTGATAAATTGCTCTAACTGTCAGGAAATTTCTCCTCAGTTCTAAGTTGCTTCTCTCCTTGATTAGTTTCCACCCATTGCTTCTTGTCCTGCCCTCATGTAATACCACCTTTCCACTGGTATATGCCTATATAGATAGGCAGGGAAGTAAGAAATGTCTACATTGTGATTGATGGCCTAAAACTGCCTACACACACGCACGAAATAGAACATGAACTATTGAAATAGAATAGAATAGAGTAGAGTAGAGTAGAGTAGAGTAGAATAGAATAGAATAGAATAGAATATTCTTTATTGGCTAAATATGATTGAACATACAAGGAATTTGTCTCTGGTGCATAAGCTCTCAGTGTACATGCAAGCAACAAAGTGTTCAATCATAAATCATAAGATGCAATCATAAATCATAAGATACAACCAACAAAGTGATAGTCATAACATACCAATAGGAGTAGGTAATAGGAAAGATGAGAAGACTCATCCCGACAAGACTGAATGGCTACTGATGTTCCCTCCCAAAGATTGGCTAATTACTCCATCTCTCAGTCTGGGGGGGGTGAATTATACGCCACTCAGAGAAGGTTCGCAATTTGGGAGTCCTCCTGGACCCACAGCTGACTTTAGATCACCATCTGTCGGCTGTGACCAGGGGGGTCTTTGTCCAGGTTCGCCTGGTGCACCAATTGCGATCCTATCTGGATCGGGAGGCACTTCAGATAGTCACTCACGCCCTCGTCACCTCAAGACTGGATTACTGTAATGCGCTCTACATGGGGCTGCCCTTGAAAAGTGTTCGAAGACTTCAGCTAGTCCAGAATGCAGCGATTGTGGGTGCACCTAGGTACACCCACGTTACACCTATCCTCCGTGAGCTGCACTGGCTGCCCATCGGTCTCCGGACTCGCTTCAAGTTGCTAGTTGTTACTTATAAAGCCCTGCATGGCATCGGACCTGGGTACCTGAGAGACCGCCTCCTGCCGATTACCTCCCAAAGACCGATTCGATCACACAGGCTCGGCCTTCTCTGGGTCCCATCTGCCAGCCAATGTCGGCTGGCGACTCCTTCTCTGTTGCTGCTCCAGCCCTCTGGAACGAGCTCCCTGTGGAGATCCGGACCCTCACTACCCTCCCGGCCTTCCGTAAAGCTACTAAGTCCTGGCTGTTCCGACAGGCTGGGGGCTGTTGAAATAGCCAGCCCCGCTCCAATTGTGACTGTTGTGTATTTTAATATTGTTTGTATTGTCTTATTTATCCCCTCCCCAGTTTTATTGTGAGCCGCCCAGAGTCCTTCGGGATTGGGCGGCATACAAAACCAATAAACGAAACGAAATGAACGAAACGAAGAATAATAGTAATACAACCTTACTACATGGTTAGATATCCTTAGGCATAAGACAGTCCTATGGGAATTATGTGTATAGCAGAGTGATGGCAGGGAGAAAAACTATCTTTGTACATAGCTGTTTTGACATGCAATGCCCTATAGGGTTGTCCCAAGGGGAGAAGTTGAAACATTTTATGTCCAGGATGTAAAGGGTCTGTACCTATTTTCTCAGCCCTCTTTGTGGCTTGGGCAGTATGCAATTCCTCAATGTAAGGCAGGCTAGTTGCACTTCATTTTTTCTGCAGTGCTAATTATCTGTTGAAGTTTGTACCTGTCCTGTTTGGATGCTGTACCAACCCAGACTGATTTCAGGGGGGGAAAAAATCTGAAGTTTAAAAGATGAAACTGTAGCTTCAGAATCATATCCAGAGCAACTTGAAATATTTTTTCAGACCCTCTCAATGCTCCCTTGATTCATGCGGCTCTTTTTCAGAGACACAAAATAATCAAATTCATAATTACAGTAAATAACAGCTGCCAAGTGTTTTGCTGCAATAGCCAAGTGGAAAATGTAAGCTGCTTATTAACATCAAGAGAAAGACGTTACAAGGATTGTGCAATTGGTCAGCCTTTGTAGTTTAAAAGATATGAGTAAGCAGTTTGGGGCTGTGCAGAGAGCTTTGAACAAAGGATCCGCTTCCCTTTTTTCATGTTCAGCTCCTGGTTTGTGTCAGTTCTTTCACATTTAAACGTAATCACCCCAAGTGTTTCTTTTTCTGTTTTTGCCCTACCACACTCTCAAGCAACAATTCTGTACTGTCTCTCTGGCTAAGTATCTAGAGAATCTTGCCTGGAAGCACACAGTTCTTCCTTATTGTGGTCAAACACCAAAAAGAGCTCCTTCCTGTGTTTATCAGCACACTCTCATGCTAACTTTCAGATGAATAGAGCTGAGGAAACGTGAACTGCCAACTCTAGAATACCAATCAAAATAACACCACAAATAACAGAATAGCAGAGCTGAAGGGACCTTGAAGGTATACTAGTCCAACCCCCTGCTCAAGCAGGAGACCCTATACCAGTGGTGGGTTTCAAAATTTTTTAGAACCTCTTCTGTAGGTGTGGCCTGCTTTGTGGGAGTGGCTTGCCGGCCATGTCACCGGGTGAGAGTGGCTTGCCAGCCATGTGACTGGGTGGGCATGGCCAACTTGTAAAATGTGGTGAAACTCACTTAACAATGCTCTTGCTTAGCAACCAAAATGTTGGCTCAGAAACTCTGGCATGTGACTGGGTGGGAGTGGCTTGCCAGCCATGTGACTGGGTGGGCATGGCCAACTTGTAAAATGTGGTGAAACTCACTTAACAATGCTCTTGCTTAGCAACCAAAATGTTGGCTCAGAAACTCTGGCATTTGAAGCACGCAAGTCTTAAAGCTGTCAAGTTACAAGACCCTTGCACCCCTAACCTTTTAGAAAAAAACCCCAGGGGTGTTCAAACTTGACAGTTTTAAGACTTGTGGACTTCAACTCCCAGAATTCCTCCTCTTGCTCTTCATCTTGATGATATGAGGACAGACGGGGGGAGAGAGCTGGAACCGGTTCTAAACGGCACTGTAGATTTGTGGAACCTTTTCTATAGAAGAGGTTAGAGCTGGCAGGAACCACCCCTGCCCTATACCCATGATGGTGAATCTATGGCACGCCCTCTCTGTGAACATGCCAACCATTGCCCCAGCTCAGCTCCACCTCCCGCCGCTCAGCTGATTTTCAGGTCTTTGCTATATATGTGCGAAGGGCGGGGTGCATGTGAAAGATGCGTGCACTTGTGGGGGGAAGGGGAGGTGCAGTACAACCTTCTCATGCCCCTTTTTTTATTCCAGGAGGCTTCAGGGCAGCCTGCTAGGCTGCATGCATTGTATTATGGGTGTGGTCATGCACAGGTGGTATCACACGCCCACACACACTTTTGGCACACGGCGACAAAAAGGTTAGCCATCACTGCCCTAAACCATTCTGGACAAATGGCTATCCAGTCATAATTTCTGAAGGCAAGTTGTTCCACTGGTTGATTGGTCTTGTTGTCAGGAAATTTCTCCTTAGTTCTAGGTTGCTTCTCTCTTTGTTCAGCTTCCATCCATTGCTTGTAACAAAGAGGCTTTTTCAGAAGGCAACTGGACTTTCTTATTTTTTTCTTTTGAGGACGTTTCACTTCTCATCCAAGAAGCTTCTTCAACTCTGACAGGATAGTGGGGAATGGAAGGATTTATATTTCTTGCTGGTAATCTGCATCCTTTTAGAGGGTTGATGAAGCACTTGGAGGTTTTTCTGTGTCCTCAGGATCACCTAAGTAGTACTCCCGGTTCCTGTAGTCTGCAATTTTTCTTTGGAAATCAATTCCTACTCCCTATTGCAAACTACAGGAATCAGGAGCACTACTCAGATGAGAAGTGAAACATCTTCAAAAGAAAGAAAAAAAGAAAGAAAGTCCAGTTGCCTCCTGAAAAAGCACCTTTAGGACAACTGTGACCTGGATGGCTGAGAATCTCTACAGGATCCATTGCTTGTCTTGCTTTCTAGTGCTTTGAAAAATAGGCTGACCCCCCCCCTCTTTTTTTGTGGCAGCCCCTCAAATATTGGAACATTGCTATCATTTTATTCCTAGTTCTTTTTTTTCCATTTAAACTAGACATACCCAATTCCTGCAATCGTTCTTCCTATGTTTTACTCTCCCGTCCCCTAATCACCTTTGTTGTTTTTCTCTGCACTCTTTCTCAATGTCCTTTTTATATTGTGGTGACCAAAACTGAATGCAATATTCCAAGTGTGATCTTACCAAGGGATTATAAAGCGGTAGTATCACTTCCTGTGATCTTGATTCTAACTGTATGTTAATGCAGCCTACGATTGCATTGGCTTCTTTGGCAGCTGCTGTACACTGCTGGCTCATAATTAAGTGCTTGTCCACTAGGATTTCAAGATCCCTTTCATAGTTACCATTGTTGAGCCAAGTTTCACATAATCTTTCCTGTGCATTTGATATATATATATATATATATATATATATATATATATATATATATATATATATATATATATATATATATATATATATATGTTGAATTTCATTTTGTTAGATAGGCCCCCGTTGTTCAAGTCTATAGTCCATCGAGAAATGTTAATAACAGGGATGTGCAGTCAGGGGAGGCAGAGGAGGCAGGGCCTCACCAGTGTCATGAGGAAAAGAAAAGAAAAATTAAAAGGAAAAAGGCTAAGGTAGTTGCTGCGAGACTCCAGAGTCACAATGGATGATTCTGAGTCTACTTAGTGCTAACTGCAGGGGGAGGCGAGAGAACTACGGGCCTCCTTTGCATAAGGAATTTTTCGCCTTTTAACCCTTGCTCAGAGTTAAGCAAGGATTAAAAAGTGAAAAATTCCTTATGCAAAGGAGACACGTGGTTCTCTGCCTCCTGATCTGGCAGCAGCAAATTTTGCCTAAGTTGCCTTTTTATTTTTACATTTTTTACATTTTCATCATGGCGGGCGGACAAGAGGAGAGTTGAAGTCCACAGCTGGAAAAGGTATGTGGATCGGACGGAGGGCGGGGGGGAATTCAAAATTATTGTAATTTAATTTGTAATTTTTTATTGTGAGTAATGTGTGTGTGTGTGTGTGTGTGTTTCTTTTTTTACTCAAACAAACTCTCTCTCAATTTGACTTAATAATGACTGTATGGTAATGTGAAACAAAATCCTTGCCAGGTTTGTAGGCCCAAAGATTGAGTTTTTGCTTCAGTCTGCATCTCACAAGGGTCATTTTAGGCAAGCCATAACTTTTCAATTCCCCTCTTTCACCTTTTCATGGGGGATAATGGAAATATATAGAAATTACCCTTCACCACAGATGCACAGACACAAACCAACAGCTGAGAACCTGGAGGGCATAGATAAGAATCTGGGAAATGTCCCCATGTGTATATGAGTTCATGTTGCATTTGTGCTACTGCTGTTTTCTTTTGTAATTCTGATTTTGTGGATTCTTGCATTTTTTTAACACTGTGATTTAAAAGGGTTTTGGAGAGCTATTTCATGAAAAGCAATATAAATTGTTATGCTCTGTGCATCCAAGCTCTTGAAATGAAATGACATATTATAGGTGATGAAGAGCAAGATGAACTGTCTCCAAATTTGAAATATAGATAGATAGATAGATAGATAGATAGATAGATAGATAGATAGATAGATAGATAGATAAATAAACAAGAAGAAAATGGAGGCTTTTTTTTAACAATGTGGAGTTTTGGAAGTCAATGTTATAAATTAAATATCCTATGTGCCATTGTATGCAGATGAAACATTTGTTTGTTAAGAATAAATAATGATACCAAGTAAAATCAATAGCAAACATGATAAGGAATAGAGGCATTGGCACTCACCCAATTCCTAGTTTTCAGTAAAAAAAACAAATTAAATCATTAAGACCAATGCTGGTTGTAAGTCAGTTGTATTTATATAATTTTATTTCTAATTTCTTACCTTAGCCAGGATTTTATAACATCAAAGAATTGTTCATTTAGTCATTAAAATTTAAATCGTTTCATGTAGCCATTAAAAATCAAATCATTTTCGATTGTTTCAATTGAAAATAAAATCAGAAAATTGCCTTGTCACTAAAATTAATGTTTTAGCAACAATAATTAAATAGGAAGATAATTTATTGTAATATTGACAAAGTTCAATGATTTAAAAAGTTCTAATTCATTTTTTTTGTTCCATTCACTATACTGCACTCTAACCACTGCGGTGGCTATGTGGTTAGAGTGCAGGACTGCAGGCTACTTCTGCTGATCATCGGCTGCCAGCAGTTTGGCAGATCAAATCTCACCAGGCTCAAGATTGACTCAGCCTTCCATCCTTCCAAAGTGGGTAAAATGAGGAGCGAGATTGTTGGGGGCCATATGCTGACTCTGTTAACCACTTAGAGGGGGCTGTAAAGCACTATGGAGCAGTATATAAGTCTAAGTGATATTGCTATTGCTATATGGGCGTCCTAGGAACAGATATTAATTTCTTCCTCTTATATTTATATTGTCATAAGAATTAGACAAGGTTTTTAATGGGACAAATTAGCATCAAAGCAAAGCTTTCTCAAAATGTGATGCAGAATATAGTTCACAGAGCTGATTAGAAGGATTAATCTGATTCCTTTCAGCATGAGCAAAAACTCATCTCAGAGAAATTCAACTTCTTGTTTTCAAATGACGAAGGTAGGACCAGTCTAATGTTCAATGAAAGTGCAACAGCCTTGGTCCTAAAACCACTGATTGAATCTGGGAAAGCTTTAAAGAATTGAATTAGCCTTCTAAGTAATTGAATGCATATATAAGTTGTATATATGTAGCTGTAATTTATCTTTTTAAAATTCTTTGCCAGTTCTGAACAGTTCAAGAATAGGGCACATAAGGTTCTGCTGGATCAGCTGATCCATAGGATGACTGAATTCCTTTTGGATCTAGTTTCTTTGTGAAACAAAAAAATAATTTGGGTTGTACTGTCGATATACACGAATTAAGACTACCAGATATGAGCTGCAAGAGTCCAGGCAATCACTAGGGGGTGACATAGAGGTACAACAAACTATTTAAAAAATAATAATAATTGAACAGTCATCTTGGATTTTTGCCATCTAGAGTGAGTAGCCCAAATACATACAATCCTGATCATAAAGATAAGCTCATGGAGGTACTTAATACAGGAATCCTGTGCAGATCTGAGTTTGTATTTCCAATACACAATAGCCACTAGGCAATAAGCAATACACACACAATACAGAGATGAGGCAGTGGCAATACAAATAATTACTTTGCTTCTCAAGATGAGACTGCTGCACTACTTCAGGAGTATTTCACAGTCCTTTAATAAAGGCATCCTTTCTATAAAAAATGAACATAATGTAAGAAAATTAATTTACAAAATACAAAACTGCCATCACCGAATACCTACCCAACTGGTAAATTATATTTTAGTTTTTTAAAGTGTACCACCAAAAAACCCCAAGTGCCATTTCACCCCAAATTCTATTTAAAAACCACGCAGACTAGAGCTTTCCTGTCAACCAATTACCAGTTCTCCTTCTTTATGATGCAATTCCAAAGTTAACTGGGTACATATTTACAAAAGGAACAGCATCTCACTGATCTTTATTGCCAGCTGCTGTATCACACATGCTCATAGGTTTACAGAGCTCATTTTAACATGTTCCTGTGCCCTGTTCCTCTTCACCCTATCCTTTACGCATGTTGCACCTGGACGTCATATTTCCTTCATTACTCTTGCCTGACAGGAAAACAAAAAGCAGGGCTCCATTATTTATAGCTTCTTTGTCATCTCCATGAAACAAGAAAGGGACTCGACCATGTAAAGACAGGAAGGCTTTGTTTAATTTTAATTAATTCAACTTCTTTCAGATCTGAGTAAATCCCAGAACCAGAGCAACCAAGCTAATTATATTGTGAAAGCTCTTTCCCCCATCTTAGGAAATGTAACATTGGCTATACAAGTAATTGACAAGTTTCTCCAAAGGTAAACTCAAATTGTTTTGAGTCTAAACAAATATTCCATCCTCCAATTCTGCAGGGCCATTTTCCAAAGCAAGATCTGGTAACATAAATCATGCATGTTGCTGATCCAGTTAAGACCCACAATCACAGCCTGATTCGTGAATCTTCGGATACTCAATCCTGCATTCTCAGTACTGTAATTAGTTAACAGCAGAAGGTTCACTCAGTAAATAAAGAAGAAAGGTTCATTACAAACAAGAATTTGTCATATTAACAAAGATTATCATTAAAAATTATCAGAATCCAGTCATCTATGTATGAATGCATATGCCAGCCCCAATTTTAAATCCTAGGTCTAATTCTCCTTTTATAATATTTTTGTTGCTTTTTCTAGAGTGGAATGTGGAAGGCACCTGCCTCACATTGACACAGGGTTTGTCTGAATTAAGGGTTTTTGTTTCCCTCCTTGCTAGCTTCTGATTCATTCCAGGAATACTGTATTAAAAATTAAAACTCTGAAGCTAAATATTTCATCATCACCACACTATCTCACTGCTAGCCTTTGCTTTCTATAATGGAATCTCCACATATGTGTACATTGTGTCTGCCCAACTAGCAATTTATATTTTAGATTTTTAAAGTGTACCGCCAAAAAACCCTCTCATTTTTTTTCAACAGGGCACATGCGCCTTAATTTCACCACTTATTTAAATTAACATTTTCTATTTATGAATGGAACATAGGTCTTTCATACTAATTCACATCAATAGGAATGCTGTTTCCAAGGAACACAAGTGACATATATTCATATGAAAAGATAGAGGGAATTAATTAAGACAGAGAATGGAAGTAGTGATCTTCCTCCCATATTTGGGCATATCGGGCGCTGTAATTATCTAATAGATATCTTTCACCCTGGCTTCGCTGATAACGGATAAGAGCCTGTGGCCTAATGGCTAAGATGTTTGCCTAGTATGTAATATAGCCCAGGTTCAAATCCCAGTAAGGGTATGGCTAGCGCTAAATAGCTTGAAATAGATCTATACTAGTCTCCCTTTATTTATTTATCAGCACAAATACAAATATATATATATATATATATATATATATATATATATATATATATATATATATATATATATATATATATATATATATATATATATTTAAGTCACAACCCCTGGTATGCCCAAATATCTGCCTAAGAGGCAATAGAGCACAGCACAGGTTCGATTCCCAGCAAGGGTATGGCTAGCTGATGAGAGCTAAATAGCTTGAAATAGATCTATACTAGTCTCCCTTTATTTATTTATCAGCATAAATATAACATATATATATATATATATATATATGTATGTATATATATATATATATATATATATATATATATATATATATATATATATATATATACACACCAGTAGATATAGAAATATGTACATTGTGTGTGTGTGTGTGTGTGTGTAGACTTTCATATATTCTCATATCTCATACCACTATACGTGAGAATTGACACTTGAGTTTCAAGGACAAACAAAAAGATCAATCTGTCTAGTGAGACCCCTTGACGTCATTAGCTATTGAAGATTTCACACAAGACTGCACCTACAATGTAGAACAGCCTGGACTTCCTTGTATGTACCACTCATTAACACCCTATTGACAGTAGTTACGGAAATTGTGCTACGAAAGCAGACCAGGAAATATTAGGCGAAGCAACTGATGCAAAACACTTCCCTTTCAAGAAGAAATAGCAGATGGCCCATTAAATATACAACCAACCCCATGCGAATGTTGTATGATAACAAGAATAATATTGATGCAAGCTTGGGGTTGTATTAAAGGGTGGCCTGTTGAGTCTTAGCTGCACACAAAAAAACATTTGATCACTTCTGGATTTTTATGAAAGAATTTCAACATGGAAA